>NW_015386470.1:1727703-1800870 GCF_001527695.2 Protobothrops mucrosquamatus
GAAAGAAAGAAAGAAAGAAAGAGGAAGGAAGGAAAGGAAGGAAGGAAGGAAGGAAGGAAGGAAGGAAAGAAAGAAAGAAAAAGGAAGGAAGGAAAGAAAGAAAGAGAAAGAAAGAAAGAAAGGAAGGAAGGAAGGAAGGAAGGAAGGAAGGAAGAAAAAGGAAGGAAGAAAGGAAGGAAGGAAGAAAGAAAGAAAGAAAGAAAGAAAGAGAGAAAGAAAGAAAGAAAGAAAGAAAGAAAGAAAGAAAGAAAGAAAGAAAGAACTCGATCGGCAGAATCAGATTTTCTTCTCCTCGGATGCCCGGAGGCGGTGGTAGGGCCGTCGGCCCAGAGACTGGGGAAAAGTTCACGTTCATTGACGGATGGAGCCACTGAGCGGCTTTTAACTTTTGGAACCCATTTGCCTCCTCCTCCTCCTCCTCCTCCTCCTCCTCCTCCTCCTCCTCCCGGCGCTGCGCTTCTGCCCAGTCAAAGGGCCGCCAGCCCTTTTCTCTGCGCCAGATTCCTGCTTCCACGCTCCGGAGAAGCTACAGGTTTGCGGGGCAAGCCAAGAGCCCCAGGGCCTGGAGGGCAAAGGGGCTCTAAAGGCAAGGGCTACGGAGATCTCTCGCCCCCCTCCCAACCCGGAGGGGCCACGTAGCAGAAGGCAGGCGAAGGAAGCCCCTGCAATTTGCCTTCCCCCCCCCCCCCCGGGCTGGCTCTCTGCCGGCGCCCGTCCTCTCCTGGCTTGCTGCTCTCGCTGCTTCGTTGCGGGGAGCCCGCAGGGCTTGTGCCCCCTAAAGTCAGAGCACCCCGAGTCCCAGCAAGGGGCGATAGCTCAGTGCTTTCTTGCAGGGAGCCTGAAAAGCCAAGCTCGGGACGAACGCGGGCCGGGGGAATGCTTCAGCAGGCCAAATGGGCACCTGTCAAATTACTTCGAGGCGTCTGGAAGGAGCTTTCTCACCAACTTCCTGAGTTCATCTCAGGTTAGGAACAGAGTCCCTGCCACGCGTCAGAAGTATGCGGCTTGGCCAGGTGATAAACAGGGTTTTTTTTCCCGAAGAAAAGGGTGGAACGAAGAAATAAAACGCACCCCTTGTCCAGTTTGGTACCGTCTAGATGCGTCGGACTACACCTCCCATTACCCTTAGTCAGCCCGACACATCTGGAGGGCTCAAACTGGAACAGCCTGTTTTCTAGGACAGGATTTCTCCCGTTTGCCTTGTTCAGTAGGAAGATATTTCAAGACCTTTGCTGTACTTAGAAGGAATATTCACGGTGTCCGGTTTTTTCCTCTCCAAAACTTGTAATTCAGAAGTTCCTTCCTTCCCGCTAGCTCAGCAAATAACAATTTACCATATATGAAGGTGTGCACGCGCGCGTGTCTCTCTGTCTCTCTGTGTTTGTATATAGAGACACACAAACACGTAGCCTCAAAAGTCAAGAGGTTTTGCAGATGGCTATATGTTGCAGGCTTAAAATTAAAGGAGCTTCTCTTTTTCCTCTTTTTCTCCCCCCCCCTTCTCTTTCTGACTGTCTTCTTCCCTTAATTCCTGCCTAAACGGTTTTGCTCTGGGAGAAGAAATCTTTTCTAGAGGAGGGGGAGAACCCTTAAGAAGAGAAGGGTATTATTGTTTTAATCCTCTTATCCGCAGTCATTTTAAAACAGGGTGTTTTGGAACCTGAAATGGCGTCTTGTCCTCCCAATCCCACCCTAAATCCTTCTGGGATGGGAAAGAGTCTAAAGAAAAAAAGAAAAAAAAAGAAAGAAGGAAAGAAAGAAAGAAAGAAAGAAAACCTTGGCATCTATTAGCAAGCCCTGCAAAGGATTTCAACAACAGCAAAGGCACGACAGAGCCGAAAAGCAAATAAAACCAACGGTGCAGTTAAGTCTGCCAAAAAGCTACCTCTTGGCTGCCTTAGAGAGATTGTGTGTGTGTGTGTGTGTGTGTGTGTGAGAGAGAGAGAGAGAGAGAGAGAGAGAGATGGAATAGTCGCAGAAATTAAAGGAAATAGTAAAACTGTTCCGTCTGTATCACGCCTACTTTTTTTCCTCCTTTTAATCCACCGGATTATTTAGGAATCAAATCTTAATCCCACCCGCAGTCTTCACATACACACACCGCGGCAAGGGCTAACATTCTCTGAAGCCACCTAGGCTTTTGCTTAGTTAACTGTAGTAAGGCTCCCGTAGATTAATTTATTTGAAGAAGGGGATTTTATTTCGATTTAGAAATAAACTCAGTTTAGAAAGCTGTATGCTCGGGTAAACGGGGGGTAGGATTTCAGCTCCAGATCCTATGAAGACGCCATAACAAGCAATGAATAAGACTGCTGCAGCCATCGTGTTTAAAAATGAATCGAAAGCTCAGTTCTTTGGAAATATCCCGCCAAGCGTTGTGTTGTGGTGAGAGACTTAGTTAGGACACACAGTTTCCTCCGCGATCGGGATAAAAATCAGATCAAAGGGGAAGAGGATGTACAACACGAATCTTTCCTCTCCTGGGTTTGATACCCGGGAAGACATAGTGAAGAGGCGACGAGTTCAGAAGCCCATAATCGCGTGGAGCAGCCCCCAAAGGACAGGGCAGTTCTAGTGATCCAAGTCCACGGCAATAGCTGGCAAGGAGATTTGGGGTGCATGTGTGTTTGTGTGTGTGTGTATGTGTATATGTTTGTGTGAAGCTAAGTGATTTCCTGGGGGCCTGTGCGGGGGTCACGTGGAAGGGAGGCTTCAGCCTTACAGAGGCTTCAAGTGTGAAGGGGTGAACTTTGAGACTTCCGGTGAAAACCCTCCAGGGGTGTCCAACTGCCGGCCCGCGGGCCGGTTGCCTCAGACGGAGGCCGCACCAACCCCAGCTCCGGCAATGCAACAACAACAACAACAAAAAAAAGTCGCGACGCGTCACGTGACGCGGGCCCTTTGACCCCCGTGGCCTTAACTTGACCTGGACTTTGGCCTCCTCGGAAAGGAAACGCGTCATAAAACTGTGCGAATATTCGAAGTTCAGGACTAAAGTCCGGGCAGAGTTCCTCTACATTCGAGTAAGGGGGGTCCGAAGAGTCTGCGGCGTTCCGCTGTGATCTTTTCCGGCCCCTCGTCGATCGGCCTTATCAGCCTTGTGACTCCAAGCAAACACGAGGCGCCGCGGCCGGATTAGTCTATCTGTTGCCCCCGTTTGGCTCCCTTCGGGCGCGGATCCATTACTCATTAAAGCACTAATGCGACCCCTTTTCTTTTTTTTTTTTTCCACGGCTTCCAAGTCGACCCCGTCAGCCTGGCTGGCTATTATGATCGGCCAGAGATTCAATTAGACTTTTACACCTGACTAGCCTTGGAATAAAGGAGTGGAGCGAGCGGGAGAAGCGCTTAAATTGCTATTAGAAGGGAAAGCGGGAGGGAGGGAGGGGGGGGAGGAGGAGGCAAGGAGGGAGGGAGGGAGGGAGGAAGACTTGGCGGCCCGGGGAGGGGGCGCTCATCAAAGCCTCTCTTTTGATTGACGTGGGGAAGAGCCATTGAACATCTTGCAGGGGAGCTGCCCGGTCTATGTGAAGGCGCCTTTTAAAAATCCTTCCTGAATCCGCCTCCTCCAGTAGATGGCAGCTTTGCATGGTTGGGAGCCCGGCAGGAGGAGACTTGGAGTAAAGCGAGCGCGCTCGAGTCCCGTGCTGGGCGTTTCGCACGGCTCCCGAGCGAGAGGCTGCCTCCCTCAAGGCCGGCGGCGGCGGCTGCAACCAACCCCCGAGACAGGAGCGTCCTCTCGAAAGGTAGGGCCGTGGTCCCCGGCTTGCCCCTCCCTCTGCTTGGCCGAAAAGCCTCCCGGCGTTCGAAACTTTGCCCCGAGCCTTCGCGTCTCTCCTTTAGGAGGCGCGCGCGCCTATCCAGGCCGGGCCGAGCGGTTTTCCGCCTGGGTGAGGAGGAGGAGGAGGAGGAGGAGGCGAGGATGGCGCTGCGGCTTCTCTGTCGGGGACCGAATCCTGAGAGGATCCGGGGGACAAACTTTTCCTACTTTCCCATGAACCCCGCGGGGCGGTCCCCAGTCCGGGCTCCCTCGTGGAGATCGCCGCCAGCCCTTGCGCGGAGGCAGTTCCTTTCCCTTTGAACGAGCCCGCCCCGGCTTGACTTCATTTGGAACAGATTAGGCCGTCCCATAACTATTCCCCCCGCCCTACCCATCTTTTCCTTGTCCGCTCCCCTTTTTCTCTTAGGTAAAGAGAGAGAAATTCTCTTGCCTCGTTTTTCAAATGTCACGTGGAGCAGATGGTTAGAGGAAATGCATTTTAGGCGCACAGGTTCGTTTGGTTAAAAGCTGCTTTTTTCCCCCTAGCGAGGCGGCGGCGAACGTCCCACGAATGGTTTTAATACGCAGCTTCGAGCCTTCAAACTTGTCAAACGTCCCGGCTACCCTTTGAATTCTTTTCCACGCACCCCGTAGGGGGAAAGTGAAAGAGGTCAGACTTCCTTCCGTTCTCCTTGTTTTATTATTGGCTTGTGGGGCGCCTCTCCCTCTCTCCCTCCCTCTCTCTCCTTCCTTCCTTCCTTCCTTCCTTCCTTCCTTCCTTCCTTCCTTCTCTCCTTCCTTCCTTCTCTCCTTCCTTCCTTCCTCTCCCTCTCCCTCTCTCCCTCCCTCTCTCCCTCCCTCCCTCTCCTTCCTTCCTTCCTTCTCTCCTTCCTTCCTTCCTTCCTCTCCCTCTCCCTCTCCCTCTCCCTCTCCCTCTCCCTCTCCCTCTCTCTCTCTCTCCTTCCTTCCTTCCTTCCTTCCTTCCTTCCTTCCTTCCTTCCTTCCTTCCTTCCTTCCTTCCTTCCTTCCTTCCTTCCTTCCTTCCTTCCTAACTTTTCACTCCGGCTCCTTTTCCCCGTCCATTTGCCAAAGGGCGCAAGTTAAGAGTTCAGCGCTTCCGTTTGTGGGCTACCCCATTTCATCCCTATTTACCTAACGACGTTTTAATAAGCCAAACAGCCGAGGGAGGCCACGAGAGACAGGCTTGGAGGCGGACGGAAGCGGAGCCGGAGGCGAAGAGATTAAGTCAAGAGAAAGGAGGCTGAAAGGCGAATTATTTCGCTAGCAGCAGTATGCAAGTGGGACGGGGGGGGGGGGGAGAGGAAGGGAGTGAGGATTTTGTTTCTGATCTGGGTGAGAATGTTTAAAGAGTACTGAAAACGCCAATGCGTGGGAAACTCTATAGTAAAGCGCGTTTGGACTAGATAGCCTCGAGGGAACCACCCCCACCTGTTTCTAGCACGAATGTAACTCTTGGCGGTACAGTTCGGGGCGAGTCTCACGAGGCAAAGGTTGAATTCCCTGAGAGTGCAGCCTGTGCAAGTGTTTAATGGGGCTCCACTTTCAAGTAAGTGGGTGGCCCAAGTGTTGCAGAACTGCGCAGGGGACATTTGGCAACATGGATCTTGTCTTATTGTACTTAAGCCTGAGTTTTTCGGGGAGAGGAAATTCGCCTTCCTTAAATTATGCGCGTTTTGTTAGTTCTGCCCTAGGAGCTTCACCCTCTCTCCTGCCCGCAGCTCCTCTTTAGCCCTTACCCCGTCCACATCAGGACAAATTCACGAGGCGACAGGACACGCGTTGTGACCTGGGGTTGACAAATTGGCGGCTGACCAATACAATCCTGGTTGCGCTTCCGTTACGCTGCGAATCCGGACGGCGATCCGCCGGCGTATTTTCGAGTCAGAGACTGCATGCATCTCGGCCATAGCCTTTTCCGGGGCCATTGGATAATGGAGGGACCAGGATAGGAGAAAGAGGAGCGCGCGCGCGCATGGAGGGCGCACCTCAATTCATTCCAAGCTACCAAGACTTGTTTGGCCAAAGGATATTCTTTCCCACCCCCAAGTCCCGGGTACTTAAAAACAGAAAGTCCTATGGTGTAGACTTAAAGTCCGGGAATAGGCGTGGGGTATTAAATCTCATTATTCTGTTAGAGAAAGGCAAACGAATATTTGCGAGTATGGACAGGAGAGTTTCAGAACAGGAAACAAGAAAGTTTTATTTCCTATTTTGCATTCATTTATGGCGTCGTAAGATCCCCTTGTCATTACAAGAAATTCTGCGTCTCCAATTACTTGAAAGTTAATCCTGTTGTTGAAGATGGACCTAACTGCCAAGTAACAACACACACACACACACACATAAAATACCTGCCACGAGTAAGTCGCGTCTAACACAACGTTTGATTTAGCCTGCAATCCCAAACGTTGAGGAAGATGGGGAACAGATTTTTCCAAATAAAAAGTGTAACCTTGCGCAATTGCTGCGGTTGCTCAGGCCTTTTAAAAATGATTTATCTTTCTGTTAAGTTAATAGAGCAAACAAAATGAGTTATTGAAGAAAAGGAAGAGGTGGGAGGGGAGCAGGCTCTGTTTATTTTCAGTAGGGGCTTAACAATTCTTAGTCCATCTTTTTTCCCCTGTTCCCGAAAATTTAAAATAATGCTTGCTGAAGGAAGGACAAAAACCTGTATAAAATGTGCAAAATAACTCTTAGAAGCTGGTGCACAGGAAAAGTTGACCAACAAATTTCAGATGTCAAAGCATTAATCGCTCACATTTCTCAGTCATTTTAACGGAATTAACATACATAGCACCGATTGATGGTTTTTTTAAAAACAGTTTTTTTCTTTAAAAAAAAACAAACTTTATTTGGAAGCTAAATGGATGAAAGTGAAATTGTAGAACATGAGATTAGGGCCAGCTAGTAAGATCTATATATTTGTGGGGTTTTTTTGCTTGCAATCCTAGAGGTGAAGCCTTATCAATTTATTGGGTGAAAAGAAGAAAAAACAAATGAGTTGATAGCCGAGCAATAACCTTTCTTATCAAATGACATCTAGAATGGCTTTTTAGCCAAAAAAAAAAATGTATTCACAATTCCTCCGCGTGACATTACGAAACTTATCTCCTGCCTTATGCTTTCAAAGCACGGTGGGTGGGAATCTTTTTTTTCTCTTCCCACTTACAGCGAAGTGCACATTAGCCCACAGGACCCCTCCTGCCAAGAAAGGAATTCCATCTACCAGTCCCATGCCTTGGACCCGCAGAGGGCCGGCCAGAAAGACCTAGTCCCAAATTCTCTTCTGCCTTGTTTTTTGTTTTGTTTTTTTTGAAAGATCCTGCCTTGGAGAACTGGAAAGTTTGCAGATCTTTTTGGTTCGTGCGGGTACAAATACCTCCAACTGTTCGGGTTGGATCCCCATGAAGAATTTCATTTTCGGCCCACTGGCGCTTTCCTCCCCCCCCCCTCCCCCATTCCCATCGCATAAGCCTGGGACGAAACCCTTGGGGTTCAACGCGAAGTCTCGGCCGGAGTTTCCCGACTTTAGATGAGGCGAGTCCCTCGGATTTCGACGAAACTTGCTCCGCAACGAACCTCTCTCCAAACTGCTGCCTGCGTTGGAATCAGGGCTTGCTGCCGGATCGAAGGAGGAGCAAGTTGCTCCCGGAGAGGCCAGCCTTTGCAAAAGACAGAAGACCCACCGAAGCATTTAGGAATGCCTGAGCCAATCAAACGGCAGCTTAATTGCAGAAGTGTGACTTGTGTTTCCTCCGCCAGGCATCTCCGTCGGTCCTCCGGCTCCAAGAGGAAGGGAGTCTGGATCAACGGAGCCCAAATCTCGGGGGTAAAGTGCTGGGATCCCGGCCTCTGACGGGACCGAGGCGGTGTGTCCTCATCCCACTCCCACGCGCGCGCACCGCCCGGGTAAGAACCTAGAAAGGAAATCGGCTCGCTTCTGCACCTTGGACGGAGCGCGGAAACGTTCGCTTCTCTGACCGATGTTGGTCGGAGCAAAGGTTTAGGGCAGGGGTAGGCAACCTTGGCTCTTTTATGACTCGTGGACTTCAACTCCCAGAATTCCTGAGCCAGCCAAGCTGGCTCAGGAATTCTGGGAGTTGAAGTCCACGAGTCATAAAAGAGCCAAGGTTGCCTACCCCTGGTTTAGGGGATCCCAGCGGGGTCTTACTAGAGATTCGGTTGAGCAGAAGAAGGGGCGAAGTAATAGGTTGGGGGGGAATACAGACAGGATCGCGCAGTACCTGTCCGCAGGAGTATTTGCGGCGTCTGCACGAAACTGTCACTCAGCAAAAGAATGCGACTTGGTCCATTTGCCACGGCGGCGCGGGTTCCTCTTCCTATCCCTGCCAGCTTCCAAGTCCGTCTACTCTTATCTCCAACCTTGTAAGTCTCGCTGCGTTTCTCACTCCCGTTGGGTAAACCACTTGTTATTTTGGGAGAAGGGAGCGTATTTTTGGTCCCTACTTTAACCCCGGATTTAAAAAAAAAAAAACCTGCGGTACCAACCCAGGCCTAGGGAGAATTTTAAATAGGGACAATTTTAATCAAAATTTTAATTAACACAGCGGCAAATATTTGTTTTTAATTGGCTTTTATTGGGGACAATGTTTGTGTTGTTTTAATATGCTGTGAGCCGCCCTGAGTCCTGTAGGGAGAAGGGCGGCATATAAGTTTAATTATAAAAAATAAATAAATAAAAAATACACAACAATCAAAATTGCTTTCCCACGCTGAAGTGAACTGTGCCTTGTAGCTTTAAAGCTGCTTAACAGCTGCAGGGACCACCTGGAGGGCTGGAGGGTGCCACTTCAAAGGTCTTACATCCTGTTTGCTGGCCCAGGTCGCTATATTAACTAGGCAGTCGATCCAGTTGTTAGACGTTTCTCACCCAATGGGCAATGCTATCATTGCCCACGTTTCCTTCCTAGAGATTTCTGACTTCTTGTACCGTCTCCCATTCCCCGCCATTCCTGTGCATACTGTAGTCTCCACACAGCCACGGTTCCATGAAAAGCTGACTGCTATCTTCACTCCAGACAGACGTTGTGAACATGTCCAGGTTCTCAGCAACATAAAGAAATAATTCCTCATTATGTTCTTCCATGATGTTTTTCTCTCTCGACCATTTGGGATTTCTTCGTGGTCTCCCGTCCAGATATTATCCAGGCCTAATCCTACTTGCTTAGCTTTGCAAATTCAGCCAAGGTCGCCTTTGCTATTACTTCTCCGGAGTCAGTCCGACCAGAGTCGCCGGAAACGACTTTTAGTCAGAACCTGGCAGCCCGACTCGACCTGAGAAGAGAACCGAGAGCGAGATACTTTTTGTACAAGGGGAAAATGAAGGCCTCACACAAATCCTGCCCTCAGCACCGCAGGCTTTGTCATTTCAATCCTAGGGCAACTTTTTGGGGCCTAAAATATGTCTCAATCCCGACCCTCTCATTCTGAAGTTTTATTTTATTTATTTTTTTAAAGTCCTCAGAGAGACATTTATTTGGTTAGTTAACTAACCAGGACTTCGTGTTGGTCCGAAGTTGGTTACTTCGGACCCATCCCGCTCCGTGGATAAGGACGCTCCGAAGCGCTCTTCCAGCCTTGTTTCGTTGCGCAGGACAAGGCTGCGAAGCGAAGCGCCGCTTGCCGCCTTTCCGTTCCGTTTGGTTGATTCTTCAAATTTCTTATGTAAATGACAGTAATAAATATCTAATCATGTCCCGCAGCTATATACGGCTTTCTGAGCCGCCCTCATTAATGAGACATCAAGCAAGGGTGGAGGCGGGGAGAGAATCACACACAGAGACACACAGAGAGAGACACACACACACTCACTCAGAAGGATAGAGAAAACGGCTTGTAGAACCCCACACAGTTGCAAGCGATTCCGAAGGGGAGGGGGGATAGAGATCCGCGCACGCATTTGCCTTTCGAGAATACAGTAGTTAAGTCAAGCCTCCGTCGGTTCTGGTGATTTCTTAGACCAGGGGTCCTCAACCTTGGCAACTTTAAGACTTGTGGACTTCAACTCCCAGAATTCCTTGTGGACTTCAACTCCCAGAAAGCTGGCTGAGGAATTCTGGGAGTTGAAGTCCACAAGTCTTAAAGTTGCCAAGGCTGAGGACCCCTGTCTTAGACACACCCCTGTAGTGATCTTGGCAACAGTAGGAAAGTCGCTTTCAAACGCCTTCCTGAGAGACACTGTTCAACTTCCCCGTCTGGTGAATTCTCCGACTGCCGCTCTCCTGTTTTAAGTACCAGTAAGCTCAACCCACCTCAAGCTGGTACTGTACCTGCGAGGTTCGGAGAAGGTGTTTCTAAATCGTTGTAGACGGGCTTAAACCGCTTGGAAAGGGCTGGTAAAGCACCGCGAAGCGGTATATAAGTGCTAAGTGCTATTGCTGCGGGCCCTGGTCTAAGCACGGGGTGTGTGTGTGTGTGTGTGTGTAACAAAAATGGATTTGGGAGGTTCCACAGGTGCGGAGTGTTTGCCTGTCCCGATTTCAACAGAGTGCGAAGGATGGAGAGAAAGCGGAGCTCTTGAGTCCCGCTGGTTCCGTTGGCAGAGGAAATTTTCCCGGCGGATTCTATTCCTTTCACTTTCATTCCGTGAAAGCGGCCGCCAAGTTTACCCAGGTGCAGAGCACAGAGCGCGGACTGCTCAAAAAAAGGGTATCTTTTTTATCTCAAAGGTTGTTTGACAGGTTTTTTTTTTTTTTTTTTACAAAGCACTTCGGACGCTATCAGTCGCTAGTGTGCAAGGTGCAGCGAAGGAAGGAAGACCTAAGTCAGTGATGGCGAACCTTTTAGAGACCGAGTGCCCAAACTACAACCCAAAACCCACTTATGCATCGTCGGATGGGTGTGGCCCATTGGGTGGGCGTGGCTGCAGTGGTAATGGCAGACTGGGTGGGACTAAATAGTTCAATCAATCAATTCCAACTTTGCAAGATTTTTTTTCCCCGCGAGAAGTTGAAATTGACTGATTGATTGAATCTTTTTTTTTGCACACTGCAATGGAGGCCTAAAGCAAAAAGGTTTTATAAAACCCAGCTGAAGGCCTAGGACTCGGGTGATGTCGTGTGTGCCCACAGAGAGGGCTGTGAGTGCCGCCTCTGGCACCCGTGCCATAGGTTCGCCACCACTGACCTAAGTTATGCCTGTGACCCTCTCCTCCTTGTCAAACAACGCAAGCTGTGGACTTTGTCAGAACTCTTATCCAGCTCACACACACACACCCGATCGTCGGAAAAGACCGAGGGATGGGCAGGATCTTTATCGCCAAAATGGGCTACTAAGAAGTTAGAAGGGGGGGGGGAACGCGTTGAAGAATACCAAAAACTGAAATGAAAAAAGAGGGAGGAGGGGAGGGGGAAGAAAGCAGTAAGTAAGATCCAAGTGAAGATAAAGAGTCAACGAAATGGAACCCACAACACCATGAAGAAGTAAGAAATACAGAGAACTGGGCGTTTTAGGGATCCAGCGATGGGGAAAACCTTGGTTTTGAAGCAGGGCAGAGAGAGAGTTCTCATGGGAGAATTTTCTATTTCTTCTCAACAAAACTCACATATGTCCATCAACAGCTTTGCCAGCGGCAGTTTGTGTGTGTGTGTGTGTGTGTGTGTGTGTGTGTGTGTGTGTGTGTGGACTAAGTCTGAAATTAAAGCATATGAGTTTGATATTGTTTTCTTAAAACTAAACAAATGGAGTGATCACCTTCTCTCCAAACGCATCAGTCACGCTACATTAAACAGCAGAGAGCTAATTATCCCAATTAGGAGGCTGATTTATAATTAATGGCTTGGACCAAGTGATAATTGGATGTTAATGGATAACAGTTTTGTCTGGAAGTAACCCCCACGCTTCCCCAAAGGCAATGAAGGTGCAGCAGAGGGGGGGGGAATCATAAAGAAATGGAAGGAAAGTGTTCCGTTTGCTTTGGGCAGTCTCCAAGGAAATTTAACGGGCAAGAATAAAAGACTGGAAATGGATAGTTTCTATATAAGGCTAGAACTGGAAGGAACTAGACCAGTGTTTCTGAACCTTGACAATTTTAAGGCATGTGGACTTCAACTCCCAGAATTCTACAGCCAGCATTGCTGGCTGTGGAATTCTGGGAGTTGAAGTCCACATGCCTTAAAATTGTCAAGGTTGAGAAACACTGAAATTTCTAGACGGTGTCCAATTTAACATATTTTCCAGTTACATCGGTTATTTTTCCCCCATGATATATAAAGCAATGCAATCCAGAGCACACTTGTGACCCACTTATATTTGAACTTCCCCATCCGTCTTTCATAAAAAAAAATTATTTTGACAGAGCAAAACTAAAACTACTTAAATACTCTAATAAGACTATATATGAGCAGTATTAAAACTCAGCCACCCAGTTCCCCAGATTAAAAGTTTAATATATCCAAACAATACCTGGAGCGTACTTTGAAGTAGACACACGGAGATCACTGAAACTCACTTAAATTATTTTCAGATCCGACTTTACCTACCTACTCTTTTTTGGCTAATGCATGATTGGCTCCCATAGACTTGTTCCAAATTTAGAATGTTTTATTTATTTATTTTCTGAAAGGGGGAAGATAAGACAATTTCCCTCAGTATAGGGAGGAGTAAGGACAAATGAAAACAGGTACTTTATATCTGCATGGTGCAATATAATCTTTTTGAAATATGATCTTAAGGGATGATGTATCCCAACGTGGCCACTTCATAGAATTGTAGGATATATGGGTTGGGAGGGACTATGGAGACCATCAATCCCAACCCTATGTCAATACAGGAACCCACTACTACAATACCCCTAGCAGATGGCATCTGAGTCCACTTCTGAGATAATCTGTTCCATTTTTAAACAATTTGTACCATTTGAAGGCATTTTCTCTTATGATATCCAACCAAAATCTGCTTTCTTGTAAATTCAGGACATCTTATCCAACTTCTGTATCAACTCTGAATAATTCTGCCCCATTTTCTACACAACATTCTTTTAGATATTTGAAGATACCTATTACTAAGGGTTCCCTAAGCAGCAACTTCTTTTAATAGTCGCAGGAAAATAATTGTATAACTTCTGAAAGTGTCCATCCTCATTGTGCGTGGAAAAATATAGAAGTGTACTTACAGTCATCATTGCTTTTTTTGCTTTTATAGAGCCAGGGAATCCTAGTAATTAAAGTGTTGGACTGGGGGTAGGTGGGGAGATTCAGGTTCAAATCTACCCTCTGTCATGGAAACCTTCTCTCTCTCAGCCCAACTCAGCAGGCAAAAGTATTGTTTATGGGGATAATATGGAGAGAGATCCCCAGGTGTCAAGCACCTTGCAGGAAATAAACCTAACAAATATTTATATCCTCCCCAACTCCTTATCAACCGGTCTTTCCTTTATTGTAGCATAGCTTTCTCAACAGAATATCTCATCTCCATGAGGCCTTTCACTTTAAGATCCTGAACTTCACTTAACAGGAGCTTTTATTAAAGCATAACCATGCTGGCAGTCTCACCACAAATGTGCCTTACCGGTAGCTAGAGCTAATGGGTGCCTGTTGGTGCCTGAGATCCTATGCTCCAACTATCAGAGGACAGAGGCCTCTCTGTTCCTTATGCATCTATGGTACCTGTCACAGCATAAGGCCTATTAGCTGTGCCCTTAAGGGACAATAATAAAGGCTACCCAGAAGGCTCCTTTTAGGTCAGGAGAAGTGGACATTGGCAGGAGAAGCCAGGAATATTTTTATTTTTAACACAGCATTGGTCTCTGTAGCCTGTGGATAACTGTAATGGGTTTTGTCCCCAGAGTCATCAATCTCTCCTAAACACCAGACACATCATAACAAAAGCTAGAGAAAAACATTCTGTAGTGTCCAAGCCCAAATGAAGACTTCTGGCTATTACAGGCAGACTCTTTTGTATGAGGGTCAGGATCAAATTGATCAAACCCAAACAAGCCAATCCATCTGCATGGATGCTGCTGGCTGCTGGAGCAAACTTTGTGATGAATGGCCTGAAGTTAAGAATCCAAAAAGCTGCGCTAAGATACCCAAACACAACAGGCAGCGCTTTAGCCATTCATCACTTATTTAACAGTTCTCTATGCTGCTGCTTAGAGCAGGATTTGCAAGCCAGAGACTTTTCTTTTTAAAAAAATGTATATAAAAAGGTACAAGTGCACAGCAACCAACATGTGACATATGCTTTCCTATTACAAAATTACGATAGATTTCAATTGGTTAAAAAAAAAAATCTGGAGATTTTAGAATCCGAGATCTCCCCAGTCCATACATTAATGTTTTTGGCTTTCATGCTTCTAGTGTTAATAACAAGAAATATTGAAAATAACTGAAACATTTAGTTGTCAGTATGCTGTGGTGGAATTAACATGGGGTTGCCAATCCTAAGTGATCTCAGAAAGATAAGCAGCATTCAATGTAGTTGGTACTTGAAACACCAGGAAAAATCAGTGCTGTGGCCTTTTATAAGGATGTTCACAGAATATAGTCAAAAAAGTTAAAATGGCAGCCATAGTACTATAATAGAATCTATCTCTGGTTTTCAGGTACAACGCTTGCATACAAAAACCAGACAATTCTTCGATCGCACCTGGATTGCCACTATCTTGATTTTTTTTAACCACACTCTGCAGATATCCTTGCTAGCCAAGACTGGGAAGTAAAATGAAAAAAACAAACAAACAAGAAAACTACATAAATATCTCAGGTGGATTTGACTAGAAGGAGATATCATCTTTATTTTCCCTTGCAGTAAATACTTAAAAGTGCAAATGTCCAGATTTCTGTTAAAACACCCAAACATCTTAAAATATTGTTCTTTAATAATCTGGTCCTCAACTTCATTTCCTGAAACCTCTGCACTTTAGCTGAAGCCACTGGAGTTACCATCCCACCCTTAAAAGCATGTAGCAATAACATCCTAATTGTAATTTATCAAGTCAGTATGTTTTTCTTTCTGGATATTGCTATGGGGAGAGCTTGTTTGGTCTAGTCACCTAGTAGTTAAGGTATCAGGCCAGAAACGGGGAGATTGTGAGTTCTAATCCTGGCTTAGGACAAAGCCAGCTGGGTGACCTTGGACTGGTCATTTTCTCTCAATCCTTGAGAGAGTCAATGACAAATCAGTTCCAGAAAA
The DNA here is from genome assembly GCF_001527695.2 of Protobothrops mucrosquamatus. Taxonomy (NCBI): domain Eukaryota; kingdom Metazoa; phylum Chordata; class Lepidosauria; order Squamata; family Viperidae; genus Protobothrops; species Protobothrops mucrosquamatus. Next base: position 1,742,639 of record NW_015386470.1, read on the forward strand.
TCTTGCAAAGAAACTACAGGGACAAATCCAGGCAGTCACCAGGAATATTTTAAAAAAACTGACTTGAAGACACAAAAAAGTAAAAATTATTCCTAAATATGGAGAGCGTGTTCCATTTTAATATATAAACAGGTTTCTGCACATCAACTGCTAAAAATGCTCTAAATGAGGGTGATTTTTGCCCATTCAATATATGATAGAACGAAATATGTTATTAGGACATTACTCTGCTTCTCTTTGGAAAAAGAACACTATCCTGTTTACTACTCAGACTGCAAACCTTAAATCTCTCTGATATTAATGGAATTTACTTGCAAGAAACTAGGACTAAGACAGTGGTACCATATTCATTTTAATCCAAGAAATTGGACCTAATCCATATTTTGAATCAGTATATACGAAAAGCAGAGCCTTTTATTTTTAAATGCAAAGTAATAATACTAATTCCATCCATATAGACCATCTCCTTAACAGATCCTAAGATAGTAGGCTTATAGCAATGTACAGCTGAGTGTTTAATCACATAGGTGAGGACAGGAACAATCTGATTCACCCAAATAAAAGGTTGGGGGCAAATAAAAGTTAAGTAAAAAAATGAAGGAAAACAGTCACTTTAAACCTGAGGAGTGCAAAATTATTGCCCAAGTAAACAAGCCTCTACTGGCAGAGTAGATTATCCTTTTCATCTGAAATGTCTGCATTACTGACATGACCATTGTGCCTAAATATAAAGAAAAACATGCCATTTGATTCTATGTAATACTCATAACAGATTCATCCTGCTATAGCCGATTTTTTCCAGTTTTCAAAATCCTTTGCTGCTAAGAATTACCTACTTTTCTTCCATATTTGCTAGGTGTGAATTCCTTTATTTGAGGATAATGATTTCTGGACCAGCCTACATTCTGACTTTAAATATTTGGGGTGTCAGCCAGAGTTAGGTATCTTTCCAATAGACCCCTTAATTTTGATGACACACTTCTAACTAGAACAAAGTTTGAATCCAGTCCTTGAGGTCATCACTATTGTAAATAGTGTTCAAATCTCACTTAATTTTTTACTTTTATCTTACTGTACTACACATTTTCTCTGACCTCTTACGCTTGATAATTATAGGCAGGTATCCATAAAAGTCAGTGATTTATTTCCTGAAACCTCTTTCATGGTACTTTTACAGAGCAGGTTTCATGAAGTGACAGCTTATATGCTAACTAAAGGGGCAAATATTCTCTGCTAATTGGGCATTCCTTATATTTCTTTAAAACAAATTCAACAGAAGAAATAAGCATTACGATTTTACATAAATTGTTACAATTGAGAGGCCAGACAGAAACCGACATAAGAATAAAAAGTGAAATAAACAGTCACAGTGCCATGTGTGCTTTTTAATTTTCTTTTTAATATCCTTGTGCTATAAGTCAAGTTTGAATAACCACATTCAAATTTGCAGAAAAGCAGCTGAATTAACAAAACACACACAGTTCTATCTAGAGATTCAGTATAGAAAATCTGTTGCCTGTTCTCCTTTTTGTATACATGAGAGATTTCATGCTTGTACAATAGTTTCACTATTCATAACTGCTAACAAAAGTAATTTCTTGTGTTTTTCAAGGAATATGCCAAACTTTGTGGAGGTTTCTAGGTATGTTACAGAAAACTTTCAGTTTGTGTTGGCCATCAGTAATATTGCAACACATGGGCTGTGAACCTTCTCTGAATTGTCACCTACCACATTCCTATAATTCCTAGTGATGTGTATGGATATTTGGAGTGTGCCAATTTGAGGAAAATTAATATAGAACATGTGTTGTGTTGCATTGCTCAGCACTTTGATTTTTGGGGAAAAAATAGTTTAAATCCAAGGAAACTCCATTGCCTACAGAAGGCAAGAACAGGTTCACTTTCAATGAGCATATGTAAAACTCCATATGGACACTTAGAACTCATAACTAAAGAGACACCATACGCGCTGAAGTTGTTGTATCAACAGAAAAGTGCACAGTAGCTTCCAGAATGGACACAGGCGCTGTATCCCCATCTAGCATCATGTAAAATGTTTTATTTATCTAAAATCTTGCTTGGATTTCTAGTGAAATGTATCTCGTTCATTTTGATTCTTTGGAACTCCATGTCATTGTTACAAATTTATGCAGCAATGAGATCGCAATTAGTGGTCAGACTAATAGCAATATGGGAAACTATTTGGAGAAGGATGTAGGTAGGGCAGAACTGAACCATCTGTCCAGCAATTAATACTCTATCGAGATTTCAATTAACCAAAGTTTATATGGATTTAATTACATATTTATTTTATCTAATATTTACTCAGGCTTTTTTTTCTAACTAGGAATATAAAAGTCTTTGCATTAGTACCCAAAAGAAGCAGAATAAGCCCAAACCGAGAGGTTCAATTTCTAGACTACTGGTGCTGTTTTACTTTTCTTGAGAAGATTCCTGGAAAATAACCATGGAAGACTTCCAATTGACGTGAGAATGGGGTTGCCTTCTAAGTGCCATTTAATGGTGTAAATACAGTTCACAGAATTCCAATGATTATGCCAGTTATGGCGAACCTTTTAGAGACCGAGTGCCCCAAATCCGCCCCCGCCCCCACATCCCCATCCCCTCTGCCCCTGCCTGCCCGCTCCACCCCCGCTCCGTGCTCTGCCCGCCCGCAGGGCCACCCACCGCCTCCATGGCCCACCGCAGATCGCCCAGGCAGCCCAGCAGCGCCATGGCAGCCACACCCTCTGCCCATGCCCCGCAGCAGCATCTGCACTTGACAGGGCGCAAGGGCGGAGTCTTGTCCCCGCTGCCCAGCTACCATGTCCTTGGCTGTGCTACTATGCGCAGGCTGTGCTCGGGGGCGACTCTCCTCCAGGGGGGCTGCTGGTGAGGAGGGGGCTGCAGGGGGAGACGGGGCTTGGGCAACAGCACGCGTGCCCACAGAGAGGGCTCTGAGTGCCAGCTCTGGCACACATGCTATAGGTTCGCCACCACTGGACTATGCTATCTGGGTGCAATGAAGTTTGTAACCTCAACTCTCTGCAAAACTCTTGAAGATACTGGATGGAGGACAGCTGAAACGGCATTCATTTCAGATACCCAGGTCTGAAAGAGGGTATATAGAAAACGTAGTAGTTTAGCCTCTTGCTTTTATGGTCCATAATAAAGCTACATGCCTTAAACATCCTGTGGCGTTTCATTCTACTGGGGCTGTTATAGGAATTCGCACACAAACCAATCCAAAGCCTTAATAGGTTGGGGGAGCTGATTACTCATATTTCCAGATTATAGCCCATGTTTTAAGATAGTGAAGACACTGACTTCAATGAAGATCTAAAAATTGTTTCATCATCTTGATATTCTGTGTGTGCACGTGGAGGGACTTTCTGTAACATAATTTTTATGCCAGAGAGGAGTAGAAGAAGAAGAGAATGCTTATGCATGCGTGTATGTAGCCTACTGACATGGTCTAGACTTGGCTACCCATTCTGAAAACCTATCGAAAGGAGTGGGGCATCAATTTGTGATAGGAAGTCATGTGAATTGGTTTAAATGTTCTTTGGATTATAGCTAATTTTCCTTGAAGTGCGTGATTCAGTAAAAAAAAAAAATAGATGCCTCCAAAACTTGAGAATGTGTTACAGGTTGTACCAGGCAAAAATGCAATTCTCTCCCACATTCTCCATGTTACACATCCGCATCTACAAATGCAAGTGCATATATGTACATGGAAACACAGAGTACAAGTAGTCCTTGACTTACAACAGTTCATTTAGTGACTTTTTGAAGTTACAATGGCACTGAAAAAAAAGTGACTTATGAGCATTTTTCACACTTATGACCACTGCAGCATGGTCATGTGATCAAAATTCAGACGTTTGGCAACTGATTCCTATTTATGATGGTTGCAGTTTCCCGGGGTTGTGTGATCGTTTTTTGCAATCTTCACTTAACAACCTTGTTACTAACTTAACAACTGCAGTGATTCACTTAACAACTGTGGCAAGAAAGGTCATAAAATGGGGCAAAACTCACTTAACAAATGTCTCACTTAGCAACAGAAATTTTGGGCTCAATTGTGGTCATAAGTTGAGGACTACCTATAGAACCGTGCCCATTTGTTTGGAAGTCAGACCTGTTGTATCAAAATAAATGCTTAGAGGGTTACAACCTCAGAACTAAAGTGACCATTTCTTCCTTCCATCTTTCTGAGAGCACACACACACATACAATTTCAAATGTTAATCTGGTTTTAATGCTTCTGGGGGTGTTAGAAATTTATGGAATTAAAACCCCAAATGCAACATAATATTCCTTACTAATGACAGCTATCCTACTAAATGTATTTAGCTGCAAATTACCTTTGCTAACGGTACCACTTCTTTTTATGAAAATCTTTCCTTTGCCAAACAAGCCAAAAATAAAGAATCATAGACTGAGATGCTATTGCATTGTAATTTTAAAGGTAGCGAAAGGGGAGGTTATGAAACACATGAAGAGCAATAACACCAACTCTATTGTACTGGATTAACTTTATGCTAATTATACTTAAATAGAGGAATTATTATGTTTTTCTCCCTGGCTGCACTCATTGATTTATCCTGTTTGTCTCTGGGATTTTGGAGAATGGCTCCTTGCACAGCATTCAGAGGTCAGGTGGGACATTCCTGTTCTGTCTACTTCCGTCTCTGTTTTACTCTGATTCTTTTGCTATGGATCACTTTCTCTAATTCTCTTCTTTTCCCATCGGTCATGTTACACATTGATGAAACCTTTCTCTTTGCCACACATTGTCAGAAAGGATTGGCTACAAACAACAGGGGCTGTAATCCAGCACATCTACAAAGTAGTAGGGCATTGTTGACCTGGAAGTTATTATGCATGTCTTAAAAAAGACAAAGAAGGGCTCACACCTCCTTTGTTGTTATGCAACCCCATCCTCTACCTCTTTGTATACAGGGACTAGGCACACTTGATCTTTGACAGGAAAGCACCTTGACCCAAGGCTGCAATTACATCCACTTTTACCTGTGTAAGTGGAAAGGAATAAATAGAAAGATACCCAGTGGAATTTACTTCAAAGTGAAAACATATGGAATTCTAATATAAGGTTATTGCTCTACATCAATAAGCAAATCTGACAGAGTTGAGCAGGATTACTTCTAAATAGATATTCATAAAGATTTCTCATAGAATATAGATGCCAAAGAAACCAGAGGTGGTGATTCTAACAGGAAATCTTACGGGCTTGGCCATTCACAATGGCCAAGGCAGGAATGTTGAAAATGTAGTCAACACCTGAAAAATTGACACTTTGGTAGAAGAACAGGAGCAATCCATTCTGGGTTCCTCAGAAATGATCAGAATGTAGAGTTATGCAAACTGAACTGTGAGATAAAAAAGAAATTCTTCTTTGAAAGAAAATGCAATTATATAATTGAACCCTTCTGAATATCTCAACAATAATTAGCAATAGCACTTAGACTTATATACTGCTCCATAGTGTTTTACAATACTCTCTGGGCAGTTTGCAATGTCAGCATATTGCCCCCAAGAATCTGAGTCCTTATTTTATTGACTTCTGAAGGATGGAAGGCTGAGTCAACCTTGAGCCGATCAAGATCGAACTCCTGGCTGCGGGCAGAGTTAGCCTGCAATACTGCATTCTAACCACTGTGCTACCAGGGTTCTTTTTAAGATAATATATTAAAATAATTGCCATAAATGGGTGAGTATCTATTTATTTGTTGCAGTTTTAAACTGAAAAAACAACTGCTAAAAGTAAAAGATCAAACAATCTTGAATTCTAAGATGCCAAAGTACCTTCAGGACCTCTTTTTCTGTCAGAAAATGATGTGAACATCCCACATCAGTGAACTGCCTTTTCCTAAGTTAGACACAACATTGACAGCATTCTGGAAGAGGGAGTTCATCTGGTGGGCTCTTTCAGTTTCATGTTTTAAATGTCTTCATGTGAATTTTAGCATGATGCTCCTAATTTAGAGTGAATCGTGTTATTTTTGATGATTGTCTTGTTAAACCGCAGACACTTTATTGTTTTATACAGTGGATACTTAATGTTGTATTTTGCCAATAATTTAATGCCTGTGGTGGTATAGAAATTTAATAATTATCTAAAATATACTGAAATTTAAAATAATTTAACCAACCTAATGTCTTCTTTATCTCCGCTTCATTGTTTGATATCTTAAAGGGAAATCTTTTGAACCCTGATTTATTGTACATATAGAGTTTGGATGAATCTGAGGGATATCTGTAAATCTTATTTATATCCCTATGAATGTTATAATAGGGAATGTTTCCAGAGATATCAAATATCCTCTGAGAAACAAAGAACTTACATTAGGGCTCAGAAATCATTTATATTATGGGAATTGTGGAGACTTTAGGCCTGAAAAATTTAAGACATCTTGCAGAAATCATTTATTTAGAGCCCTTCCAGATATGTAAGGAACTGTCACTGTATATGTATGGTGACTGATGTCTCTAAGTGGAATATGTTTTTCACTTACTAACAAAAAGGATAATACAGTGAGATGTTTATCTTGTATAGCAAGCAAGGATGAAGCAACATTTCTGTTGAAGGCCACAGCATTGTCTTAAGGCTTTGGGAGTTCCAATGCTGTAGATTACAGACAATATGGTGTGTACCTCTCTTTTTGCTCTGTTTCTGGCCCATCCCCACCCCCATTTCTTTTTGCGGTACTTACTTTCTCCATATGCACCCAGCAGGTTGTAACAGGTGAAAGAGATTGTTCTTGTCATAGTTCGGGTACAGTTTGTTCAGTGAAGACTTTTGAAGTTAATCCAAGGGTGACATGAAGTCTTTGTGCTGAAAAACGTCCTTCCCTATTGGAGAATGAAAATATCAGGGATTATTGAAGCTCATCGAATTACAGAATTGGTAATTATTCAGGGTGCACTCTCTCTCTCTCTCTTACAGAACTGCACCTCTTTTGTGGTTCAGATCATTTAATTACTATTAGAATATTAAAGTCAAAGTAGTTACAGGGAAGCATAATTGGTCTACAGAAGCACCGGCAGCAGCATATGTGATAAGATGGCCAGAAATGGAATATGGTTCCATACTTAAATGATGGCAGGGATTTTCATCAAGGCAGGTAAGATTCATTTATAACAAGGCTGAAATATCTGATAGGGAAGGAAGGAAGGAAGGAAGGAGGGAGGGAGGGAAGGAGAACAGAAGAAAAGAAAGGATGTCATCTTTCTGTCATGTTTTAACTAAATATCCTGCAGGATTATAACTGGACCTGAACACAGGAGAATTGTACCCCTTTATGCTTTTTGTAAATGCTTCTGGTGATGAATCTAGGGATGACGCTTTCTCAGCAAATCACAAATCAAACATGGTGATTAGAACGAATTGTATAGGAAGATAATCTGGCATTAGCAGCCTATAGATAAGATCAGTGAATGGATTGACTTACAGGCTTTTTTTATATATGTGTGTCGGTGTGTGTGTGTGGGGGGGGTGAGGTTAGCTTGGAGATTTGGTGTCTCTGCATAGGGTCTTCCATTCTTCTCTGTGGTCTGCAATTTTAACCTCCAGAAATTCCACTAGATTTGTTGGGATATTCTCAGATAACTGCACATGACTGCAATTCTAAAAAATTAGTAGAAAGAACAATTCTCCTATGATTATTTTGCTTAGTTATTTTCCATAAGAATATCATCTCAACAACTTAGGCTTTTGTGGCTTGGATCTCATATACGTTTAGCACTTTAAAGGCCAATGGAAATCTGCACTAAAAAGCAAAAGAAATCAGTGAAACATGCCCAGTCAAGTTATTTTCTTTATTGCAAAAATTAGATCTCTTTTATGAATGTGATACTTATAATCAATGAAATTGAGGGGCAAAGGCATAAAATACACAGTAAGATTGGTGTCTAATAAAATAGAATCATTCAATGCACCAGTTGGAGAATTGTAGGAAGACTAAAATGACTTGCAAACCTCAAGATTTAGGGCAAATTAAATTCATTTTTTCTAAAGAAAAGAATCACATATCATGTATTAGAAAGCTATATTGCATGAATCACTATAAAATTAAGATTTGTGCTAGTTCAGAGATCTATTTGAATTTTGCTAAATATTTCAAGTATCATTCATTGTTCACTCTGGCATAATTTTTCATTATTAAAAGGGCATCTAAAAATCAGTGTTTAAGAAATCTATTATTTTTTTGCCACACATCTTTTTATCACAAATTATTAGGTTTTCTTTTTCTAATCTCAAAAAAAGCTTGTGGGAGGATTTCCCTCTCATATGATGTAATGGAAATATGGAAAGTCAAGCAATGATTCTATAACAATAGCAAGATATTCATATACGCTCCTTGGCTACCAGTTATTTAAATAATTATAAGGGCATCTACTCTGAATTTCACCTAAATACTGTTCTCCTTTGAAAGCAATTTCGAGAAACATTCTATGTTGTGCAGATTAAAGGAAAACCAGTAGGAGAAAGTGTCACTACTAAAATACTGGAAACAATTGCAACAACATCATCATCGTAGCAAGAGAGATAAAGAAACATCTAATCAATGAATTAGTATGCCCAAGCCTTCAAAAGAATGCTGCTGAAATAAATTCTATGCATCATATCTCCACAAAGCATATATTCCCTTTTCAAGTTATCACCTCTTACTTGGTCAAGCAGCTTCTTATCTGATCAAAAGCAGAATTTGAGAGATGCCCAACTCTACAGATTGCTCACACCAGCAACAACCTTGATGATGAATCCCCAGTTGGCACAAGGGACACTGTTCCTTCCACAACACACCATAGATACCCCTCCCCACCATGCCCCTGGACAACTACAGTTCTCTCATGGATCCTTCCCTACACTTCTGCCTACTCTGTCTGCTGAGTGATATGGAGATAAGTTGTTCAACAGTTAAGGGTCTCTTTCACAATTGCTTAGCTCTTATCTAGTATGTCTATTCATTTAACCACATTTATTCTCATCTTATCTGGATTTGGACTGTGGAGCCCTTGGTGCTCTATGAGCTTGGTTATTTGCTTGCAGAATTTCATTACCTAACTGGGTAACATCATCAATGCTATCACTATCATCATCATCATCATCATCATCATCATCATCATCATATCACTGATCCTCATCAAACATCAATGATAATGATCATCATCTGGATTTATTACTGATGTTTTCCTCTTATTCTCATCTGTAGGAAAACAGATACAAGACTAGCAGTCATTATTAATGGAGAGGTGAAGGATCAATCCCCCAATGTACCAAGGACAACTTAAGATATGCTCTTTTTCACTGCACAATGTTAATTTATATCATATGCCGCCTAATCAAATGCCCCTGCTTATTCTCCAATTGGCTACAGCATTACCAATGCCCTCCAGCCACCAAACGACATAAAAGATGCATTTGCAGATTTTGAAAATTAAAGCCATCTATACAGCCAGTGGGGAAGATCAGCTTATTTGGTTGCTTAATGAAATATAAAGATTATTTTAACCAATGTAAGCACAATTCGACAGCTTGCAAAACACCGCAGCAGCTTGACAAATGGCCTCTACCATTTACAAGAAATTTGCTGCACACTGTCTTTTAAATATTTAATTTATTCTACTTGGCATGTGGAAGGAGGTAAATGGGAAGTTAAATGTGCCTGAGCACATTTCAGTTTGTCTCCATCTCCCCACAACTGAATGGCTCTAAGAAAATAGTTCTTTATTACATTCATATATGAGTTCTAATCAACAAAGAATTCTCCTTTCATTTTAGCCAAAGAGCTGTTAAGAGGAGGAACTTCAAAGGGTTAAAATGAACTAGGGACATTATGGGGGAGAGATTTGATGATGTTACATGCAGTATGGCGTCTCTTTTCCTGGCCTGTTTTTTCAGGAACAAGGCTTGTGCTTCTGCAGTCTATATACTCACATTTTAAAAGATGGAACTATCTCAGGAATGCTCTCAGTCAGTCCTTTTTTAAAAACAGGGATCTATGACCTTTTTTCAGACTGAAGACCACGCTTCACCTTGGAGTAGCACTCCTAAGGCAGATGTCAAAAAGAATGTGGGGCCACAGCAAAAATTAAAATCAATGTCATTAGACCCAATGACATTAGAATGTTAGACCCAATGAATAGAAAACAGGGTCAACAAAAAAGTTAATCTGATTATTCCCCTCATCTTAAAAATTGTACTTTTATTAGCCACATTTGGGATGGCTCTGTGGAATGCATTCCTGATGTTCAGATGATGTACCCTTGTGTTAAATCATTTGTTTCCTAGGTTTAAATGACCCTAAGGCACAGGTGTCAAACTCGCCGCGTCACATGATGTGTCATGACGTATCACAACTTTTTTTTGCATTGCCGGAGCTGGGGTGGGCACAGCCTCCGCATGAGGCTGCGGGCTGGCAGTTTGACACCCTGCCCTAAGGAGAAGGATTCAATCTCCTCATTAAAGCAGTCATCATCTGCTCATGTAACCTATTTCATAGACCAAGGGTAGGCAACGTTGGCTCTTTTATGACTCGTGGACTTCAACTCCCAGAATTCCTGAGCCAGCCATGCTGGCTCAGGAATTCTGGGAGTTGAAGTCCACGAGTCATAAAAGAGCCAACGTTGCCTACCCTTGTCATAGACTATCCTTTAGTGATCAATCCTTTACTTGAAAACGCCTTCTCACCAAGCTTTATTTAAAGATGCAATAAGTGGATGGTTAACCTTCCTCTTCTTTTTTTTTAAAAAGGTAGATCTTCTCTTTCTGATAATGTGTAAGAATCCTTTCCAAGTCTCCCTTTCCTTTCTCCAAGGAAAAAGGTGTACTTTTTTCAAGTTACCTATTCAGTTCAGAAATATTTCTTCATCTCTAACCAATTTTCTACCCAGGTTTGACTCATGTATCTCTTGTTCATTCCTGAGAACAGAATATCTTCCAATTCTATCAACTGCAATATGCTGCCTATCTTTCTTTATCAAAGAAAGAAAACCCTTTTATAGTCTAGCAATCTATTTTTTAAAATAATTTTCTTTAAACTAATCATTCCTAGTAATATTTAGTAGCTATACCTGCCTACTCAATCACTCAGGTAAACACCTAAAGTGCAGCAGATGATTTTATGGGTCTGTGTCACATTGTGATTGTGCAATTTCCTGCTGAAGGAGTACTGGTTGGCTCCTGTATGGTGTGTCTCTAAACAAGTGGACCTTTTATTTCTCTCACAGCACATCATCAGTTAAATGTTGCTTTTGATTGTTTTTCTTTTGTTTGGGGCTTTAATTAAGTTAGATGTTGCTGTCTAGCCCCCCAATGGATAAAGAAGTTGGATACAATTTTTAAATCATTAAATGAAATAGACATTTTTTGAAAAAGTAATTCTGAACTATGCAGTGGGATCTGACTATTATGCACATATGCAGAAGGATGGTCAAATATTCATGTGTATATTTGATCTCTTTGAGTGTTGTTGATTGGAGTCAGGTTCTTTCACATTACAGAGCAAAAAATAATAATCAGAACTGGGCATTCTATTGCACTCTTGTAGAAAAGTTGTCATATTCAAAATTTACACAAGAAGCATTATGATCTCTTCACATTTTTAAAATGAAGAAAGGAATAGATGAACAACGTATACTTTCAATATTGACTGTCTTCTGACATCACTAACTTGATACATTGACAAGGTCATCACACCAGAGTTAAAATAATTTTTCTAGGATTATGTTGCTTGTTTTGGAAACATTGACGAATATTCTGTGTATCATGGAGTATAAAGAAAGTTGTGTTGGACTAAATTTAAGGAAACATAGATTCAAATCTGCACGTTCATGGATCTCACCACGCACTTTGTCTTGAGGCAGGAGAATATGCACAATAAATAAATTAAAAATAAAATTATTCTTTAGGGACGTTCAAATTTTCTATGATTGCTATGCATGGTTGGATTTCATTGGTTCTTGATTAACTTATTTTTTTCAAAAAGATTCCTGCTTCTCTGAAAAAGCAGACATTTCTTTGAATTGATTCTCTCTCTCTCTCTCTCGCCCTCTTTCCCTCTCATATAAATGAAGATGCTGTTATTAGGGAAGTGAGTTCATTATCAGTATATATAGTGTGACATTTCCTTTCAGCCATTGATGCCTTGTTGTTAACATTTTATGGGGGAAGGGAGCCATTTGTTTCCCTGCATTTCCCCCCTGCCCCCATTCCTTCCAGATACAGAAAGTACATGATTGTGACCAGACCATAAAGAATAAAATCTGTCTACAAGCCATACAAAGCACAATATTGGGAATAAGATTTTGACAGCCATGATCTATAGGGCAAAAGAAAACACAGAGGAGAGAGCAAAAAACAGCCCCTCTGTCCAGTTTCCATAAGTCTTTTATTATGTGCAGATGGAACTTTATGCCATAATTATTGAAAAGGGCCTTGAATAGCTGAGCAGTGGTTTCAGCTGAATGACAGAAAGCTACTTTCTATCTCCCTAATATGGAAAGACTCAAAATGCCAAGGAAAGATTATGAGAGGCTGGATTTCCAGAATAAAAAGACTGCTACAGCTAGAGGCTGCCTATTTTCCAGTGTTGGAGAATATAAGATGACTAGTTAGAGATGAAATCTATATCTAGTGATACTTTCTCTCTCAGCAGGATACAAATAATATTCAGTAGCCGACAGCAGACAAACACCCAAAGCTTCAGACTTGCTCGGTGCTTCTCTTTTCATTTTTATGTCAATGTTTTGGAAGTTGTAACATTGGAGGAAATCACACAAACATAAAGATCGCACTTTAAAAGTAGCAATTGTGAAGATCATCAACTGTCTAAATAAAACAATTTGTGCATCCCAAATCTCTTACTGGAAAGAGTAAGAGTAAGTAATTTATGAAATGCAGATTTGACAAGTAGAACCCATATTCGAGTTTATAAAGTTTATAAAGTTTATAAAAGCATACTGATAAAGGTGAAAAGTAATATTACTATTTGCAGAAAAACAGATGTTTCTATTTTGAAAGTGATCATGGTTTTTTAAGTTTAATATTTTCTTTGAACAAGCAAAATTGCACTTTCTGTATCAAATATAAAGGTTTCTATCTAGTTTGTCAAAAACAGCCAAAAAGAAAAAAAAAGAGGGGGGATCTAAAATGGACTCCAGGTAACTCAGAATTTTGAGAGTCTGGACTAATGTTTTTCAAAGTTGGCAACTTTAATATATATATGGATTTCAACTCCCAGAAGGCTGGCCAGAGAATTCTGGGAGTTGAAGTCCACCTTTAAAGATACCAAGTTTTAAAATCAATGATCTGGAGGGAGGTAAGAGAATTGGCCAAACCATGGAAAGGCATACGAGGATGAGAAACTGCGAACACGAATATTCCTAATGGCAACACTGTGATATTGGTCTCCCTCTTTGGCTACTTACGTGTCTGTCATATCTCATCCTTTCTCTGTCAAACTCAGGAAATTGTACAGGGATTTGGGTTATCTATCTAATCTTTAAAATAACCCCACAAGGTAGGTTAGGCTGAAATAGAACCTGTATCCTCCAGCAACGGAATATGGATTAGAAATTATCTTCCCATTCTCAATCCATCATTCTAAACAGTTCACCTCAGAACTTCAGTGCAAGGTATAATTGTGTTTCTCTATATTACATTTATCCCATCCTGCTCAGCTACTGTGGAAGTAAGCTGTTGCTGTTATGGTTGCCTGATCCATAGCTGGACAGGGATTAAAGATGAAACATGTATCCTTTGAACAGCAAGCAGAAAATGGGACCCTGCATTCAACATGAGATTCAACTCTATTTCTTTCAGCATTCTTGTTTCTTTTGCATCCATACATTACCTCAACAACAGCTCTCCAACCAGTTTCATTTCTCTGTTGCTCCAGGTCCTATGTCACCATGCAGCACTATGGAGTGAATGGCTATTCTCTCCATGCCATGAATTCGTTGAGCGCGATGTATAACCTGCACCAACAAGCAGCACAGCAAGCCCAGCACGCACCTGATTACAGACCCTCAGTGCATGCCCTCACGCTGGCAGAGAGACTGGCTGGTAAGAGCAAGGATGGGTTTTGTGCCAGGTGGGAGGGAGTATGGGAACAGCATCCCTCTCATGAGTTACATAGGGGTCCAGCACTTTAATAAAGTCAGAGCTGAAATGACTGGAAATGTCTAATCCAGGGGTAGTCAACCTTGGCTCTTTTATGACTCGTGGACTTCAATTCCCAGAATTCCTGAGCCAGCTTAGCTGGCTCAGGAATTCTGGGAGTTGAAGTCCACGAGTCATAAAAGAGCCAAGGTTGACTACCCCTGGTCCAATCTTTCCAGCTGTATATAGGTTCAAAAAGGAGAGGAAGAAAGTATGTTGCACTTATTTATTTCTCTTCCTTGCAGTTCTCAGAACTTCTCACGATTGTGATTTTTGTTCGTTTTTAGTACATCTTCCCCTTCTATTCCTTTCTTTGGTAGTACTTATAGAAGAAGTGCAAGCCTGAAACATCCATTTTTGTTAGCAGTCAATTTCATCGAATATTCAGAAAATAATGAATGAGTTAATATCTCGTTAAAAGTATTTCTAAAGCACTTCTCACCAGAAAAGCAATTTACAACCATCCTTAAAACATTGCGGAATAAAAAGAATAAGAAAAATAAAATCAAAACAACCCACTCCAAGGCGCACATTATTGAATACAACTTTTCCAAGAGTACTTCTTTAATGCATTTGTATCTTTGTGTATGTCACATTCCAAAACATGCACTGTTTTAAAAAGCCTCTTTCCCATACAATTTTGTTTGTGTAAATTTGCGAGAGACAGTGAGAGAAGACCTCAATCATTGCTACCACTGAATGAGTTTATTTTCTTTCATTTTGAAATCTCTGGAGGACTTCTTTAGATTCCTCTTGTGACATCCTTATCTCTTCTGCAGTGGGAACTCTTTTTTTCAGATTACAGAAAATGGATCTTCCCAAAGATCCTTTTTTTTAAATCAGGTTTTATGAGGGTCTGAACTCTCAGGGATACTTCCATGGATTCAGAAAGCTGAGCTCTGTAGACCATAATCTTCTACATATACAGTAGAGGTTAATAGAACAAAAAAGAGGTAGAGCTTCATGATGTTTGCCATTCCTTCTTTTCATCCATAATGTTTACCCAAACCCTGTGCTGTCCAGATTTGTTGACTTTGCTAGCTGGGATTATGAAAGCTGAAATCCATCACTTCCGGTGGGACCTGATTAGGGAAGATTGGCTTACATACAAGAGCAAATGTTTGAAAATTACTTGTACTTCTAATATAATGATGTTCACCAATTCAGCCTTGTACCTTTGGGTCTTGCCACGTTGCTTTCTTTAGTCAAATCAAGCAGTGATGTCTACCTAGAGGTAATGGTAGCTTTGAAGCAGAGGTTTTTCCAATTATTATTTTGTGTTTGCTGCCATGTTATAATGTTTTAACACACAAATTACACTAATTAAATTGGCCACATTTCTTATCTTCCAACGGCTGTACGTTTCAAGACATCATCTTGGAGGCCCGTTATGGCTCCCAGCACCGCAAACAGAGAAGAAGCCGTACAGCTTTCACAGCCCAACAACTGGAAGCCTTGGAGAAAACTTTCCAGAAGACTCACTACCCAGATGTGGTGATGCGGGAGAGATTGGCAATGTGCACTAATCTGCCAGAGGCTAGAGTACAGGTACCCATCAATCAGTATTTCTCACGGGAAGACAACTGAGCTAAATGCAGTTCTACTACCTGAACAGAGATTATCTGTGAATACATGTTTTATCACGATAACAGTGTCTAAGAATGGCACAACTAAGTGTATCTAAAGAATAAAATAGTTCTTTAGCAGCTAATATGGAAGAGGGTTGGTTTCTCTCAGAATGGGGACTGTACGTGAGTGCTGTCATTTCTTAGCCTTAATCCAAATGTTAGATCTTCTGAAAATTCTGAAAACAGATCATGTAGTTCATGAATATCCTTCTAATTGCTGCTTCAGAGCATAATATGATTATGAAACACCCAGATAAATGGATCAAGCTTCTTGGCCATATTTCCTTTTTTGGTCCTTCAAGTATGACACTCACTTGGTGATTAACATATGCACTTATTTCTGCTCATATGCTATAAGCATAGGATTACATTGCATAACACACTTAATGTATTTTATACATACAAATTGCCTAGATGTTGTTTATGTACAGTGAAAACTTGGAGCTCGTACTCTGATCAAGATCATTGCCTGTGCAGAAGAGCAGATTTAAAGGTGTTTCAGAAAAATCGGAATACCATGGGCAAATTAAGAAAGGGGGGGAACCCAACAATGCTATTTTCCTCTTCTCCCTTCTCTTTTTCATGTGAAAAGGTAGATTTTATAAATTACCACACCTTCTGTGCACAGTGGTTATGATGCATAAACTGCTATAAACAAAAATGAGCTTCATTCAATGCTATATATTTAACATGTCGTAAAATTAAGTCTGCAGATGCAGTAAAGTTAAGGCATGTTAATTTGTAGCTCTCCCTCATTATGCGCTTTAAAATATTATTTGTACTTTTACTTAATACTGTACATATGTTTCTAATAGCTGCCAATGACACGGGAGCCAAATTAATTGTTTTGACGATGGCAACCCTTGATCTTAAACTCACAGCACTATCTTAGGCATATATTTTTATATAATTTTATTAAAGTTTTTTTTAAATATAAGAACTAATGCAACATAATATAAAGTAAGAAAAAGAAAAAAAGAGAAGTGAAAAAAAATAGAAAAGGAAGAAAAAATATCCAAAGAAGTAGCTCCCAATTTTCTTCACAACAGTTATAAGTACAATTATATGTTTATCTCTTACATTATGGTTACAACATCTCTGTCTTCTTTCTAAAATTTATTCTGTTTAATAATCAAAAACATGAATCAGAATTTCATTTTTTTTCTGTTCCATACAAAAAAATTACAAGACATTCCCGGTCAGCAATAAATGTAGATATTGTCTTTTCTTTGATCAAATAGTCAATGTAAGTCATGCATACAATAATCTTGCTGTAGTGATCATGTACAAAAACAAATGTCCATGACTTTTTCCCAACTGTTTATCCAGTTTATCCCTTCCAAAAAGAACCCCTCTGGTTTCTATTATATATTAATCTTTAAGATCTTCCAAAGCAATGTATGTATTTGGATCCAGAATTTTCTAGCTTTTTCACACATCTACTAAAGATAATAAAATGTCCCTTCTTATTGTTCACATTTCCATCATAAATTTAAAGGGTCCTTATACAATTTCTCTGGTGGCAAATACCAATGATATTCATCTTATAAAGGTTTCCTTAAGATTACACATAATAAAAGTTTAAATATTTTCAGCCACATTCTTCCATCTGTATATTACAACCAACAAATTTAGCCCCCTTTATCATGAAATCATAAAAATGTGGGTGAAGAATTTACTTCTGCAGCAACAACAACAAAAGAGAAAAAAAATAGAGATGCAGTTGTTTTATACATACATCTCCAACTAAAACAAGATCTTGTATTGATTGATCTGCATTGTAGATTTATTTGGATAGAAGTTAATTTGCATGGGGCTAAGACTTTGAATTATATCTTGTTTTATTTTTTAAAAAAATAATCATTTTTCCTTCTTTTAAATAGCATTTGCTCCATTTATATTCCACATTAAGCATTTTTACTCCATCATGAAGCCAAAAGTTTAGAAAAATCTATGCTTGTAGCACCTGCTTCAGTATCATCTTTCAATTTCTTGTTGTACTGTTAGCATTTTTGTGTAGTCTTCTCTGATACCTCCATTTGGATCTCCTATTTCTCTTTGAATTTTTCTAAAAATTCCCTCATTTTTTTAACATAAAACTTTTGCTATTTAATTGTAAAAATCATGCCTTGTAATTTGTGCCATCAAAATGGGATTTTTTTTCTGCTTTAATCTCTCAGTCAAAAAAAATATCTTTTATGCAAAATTCTAATAGGAATTCCTGTAAAAACAATTATATCTGATTTACCACTTATATTAAAGTGATAAGCTGATTTCTTGTCTTCTTCCTGACAAAACACCAAAATATCCCTTAGTACATTTCTTGTTTTTTCAGATCTGGAATTTATTCTACATATTTTAGCAATTTCTGCTTCAGTGTCTTCTTCCTAATCCAAAAATTTGCCAGGGCTTTAATAAACTCTTCTCTAATATCTTTATTCCTCCTTTATTGCTCTAAGTCTCAAACAAAATTCCTTCTCTCTCAATTCCAATAGAGCTAGATTATCTAGTTCTCTTTCCAGTTCTCTAGCTATAACTTCTGTCTTATTCTCTAAAACGTTCGATTTAGTCATTGACCTTTTTTTACTACATGGACACTTGTTTTACAAGCTTGCCATCTGTTTAACTTCATCTTTTATCTCCTCTTTCATCTTTACAAATCTTTCACCTATTCTTTTTTCAAAAATTATCAATTGGGTAAAAATGATTTAGTTACTTCAGTATCAAGTGACTCTGCTAATATATTGGCCAATTCCTCAAATATTTCCTGAAATAAATCTGGTTTAATTCCTTCCTCTGCAGATTGCACTAATTGTCCTCTCCTCCCTTCCATTGTCACTGCTTTTCTAGTTGTCTTGCTTGTACTGTAATCCCAAAAGGAAAGTGGCTCAAAGAAGTGGGGGGGGAGACAAACTTTCCCCCCTTTTATCTTTCTGTGCCTTTAATACTTTTGTCTTTAATGCCACTCCATAATCAACCTCACAATCGTCATCTTCATAGCTACAGTCAGCATTACAGTCTTACTCATTACTTTTTTCTTTTAGTTTCCAAAATCCATCAATTGTCTGGACTTTTAAATAGTAAACAGAAAACATTCCCACAAAGGTCTGGTTCATTTGTCTAATATATTTTCAATTTATTCAAAAGCATTTTCACAAAAACTTGATCTTTCAAAATAATTGTCCCCTTCATCTATTTTAAACTTTCTTACATTAGCTCCTTGCCAAGCTTTTTGCAAAAAAAAGTAAGTCATTAAAGCTCTTCCTTCCTTTGTAATCAAAAAAAGAATTATAACTCATCAAGTGGAATCTTATCCCATTACTTAGAAAATACCTCTTTAGCTATAAATTAATTGCATGCTGATTGTGAAATCCTCAGCTCCTGCAGTCTACTCATGAGAAGCAGCTATCCAGAGTGCAAATGGGTGATCACCTGATCTCTCTTTTATCCAGAAATATTTGTGCCTGTTGATCTCTGCTGATCTGGTTGCTGATCTACATTGTATTGCCATTCCTGCTTTTTCCTCATGATCCTCGCCAGAAGTTCTTCACTAACCTATGCATATTGACCCAGCAATAAATTCAAATACACTTAATGGGGTTTAAGTCTGAATAGTATTTAAATTTAAATAGGATATCAATATCTTCTATCTGCTTTAATTTTACACCTTTATCAGGCCCAGATTTATTACAGGTCATATTTTCAAACCAAACAATTATGAGTTCTCTGCTAGCCATTTATAAACAGGAGAATATGCTGATTAAACATTGAATTTGTTTGAATTTGTACATGTAATTTGCTAAGGTTTCTGGAGTGGGCATGATGAGGAAGATTCAATATTCAATACAAAATGTTTACCTTTTATTCTTTCCTTTCCCCCTTTTCTTTCTTTCCTGTTTTGGGGGGGAAACAAAGGTTTGGTTTAAAAACAGAAGAGCTAAATTTCGAAAGAAGCAGCGCAGTCTGCAGAAAGAGCAGCTACAGAAGCAGAAAGACTCAGAAGCCAATCACAGTGAAGGCAAAGCAGACACTCCTGTGTTAGAAACACCGACTCCAATTCCCGATGCAGACAAGTCTCTGAGTTTGCCAAGGGAGGTGAATGCAGAGCTCAGCCTGACTCTCTCTGAGCATTCAGCCAGTGAGTCAGCAGCCGAGGACCAGACAGACAAAGAGGAGGAATTCAAGATCTCGCTGGAGGAGAATAAGGAAGAGAAAAGCCCTGGAGGGGAAAACAAAGTGCTGAACAGCAAGAGGACAAGTCCAAAAGCAGGTCAGAAGAAACCCAATTCCCTTTGCTAAGAATTTTTATCTCAAAATCCATGTTAGATTAAAGTATGCAAACTCAGGTTCCAGATCTCTTAACAATGTAAAAGGTTTTTTTTTAAAAAAAAGATCTTGAGGGCAGAGAAGGGAAACACACAACAAGGACAGTGTTCTCAGAAAATACTGAGAACATTAAAAACCCTTTAAAATAACTACACTGAACCATTTCAGTCACTTAAAGATAGATTATTTCAAAAGCGAATTTTTGTCTCTGAAGAAAAGTGTCCTAAACATTGGTCATAATTGGCTTCTTTTATGTCTTGAGTTACTCCGTTACCTCATATTCATTATTTTATTCAATGAGTCAGACAGAACAATGCCAATGAAGCAATGTGGCTGCTTCATTTTTTGGGAACCTGGGCTAGCTAGGAGGTTATTTCAAAAATCCCCAATACTCTCAAAGCATTGTCATGACCCTAAAGTTGCCCATTTTTACCTAAACTTCAAACAGCCTTAACCTGGTAACAAACTGTTACATGTGAAGGTACTGCCAGAAAAGACTACCATTAACTCCGGTCTTAGAATCACAATGTTGCAGCTTTATATTGTAAAAAATCAGGGAAGACCTTCATCCATCTTAGTGCGGCTTTAGAGCAATTTTTCAAATATGGCAGGCTGATGGGATACGTACAGCATTCTCAGCTATTTCCTACAAGCAGAAGCTCTGCATCCATCTTAGTGTGATGTGTTTTTTCCAGCCTACAATGCAGGTTCACATTCAGCTTTTGCTTTAATGAATGCAAGGGTAACATTTCACACAAGTGATTAATTCTTGGATGAGTTCAATCCAGGCATATACCAAGCTATGTGGCAAATATTTAAAGACTAAATGCTTGGTGCCAAGTAATGAGATTGCTTAAATAGAAAATTGGTGTTACCATCACTTTGTTGTTACATAACAATCTGGCAAAGGAGTGATGTAGTAACGCTGAGCATGACAGCAATAAAGGAAACAGAAATGTTATAAATGGCTGCTGTGTAAATTTTGGCCTTAGACTTAGATCAGACAATATTATTTTCTCCTCCTTTGAACTTTCTCTTTACAATTGCTAAAAGAATCTTCTAACATCTTCTAACCCAGATCTATATGTTTATTACTGCATGAATATCTGTGCTTAGAAATGTATGCATGTTTTAATTTTTGTTGTAAATCCCTACCACCGAATGAAATTGATGATATATAAAGTGAACAATTCTAAGGTGCTTTTGCATTTGTATGAAAGGAAGAACAAATTACTGTTCCTGAAGATATCATGTTTTATCTGGTTCAAAATTACTATGAGTTTCAGACAAGAATGTGTCCAGTGGCATCTGACATTCTGGGACACAAGTTCTTTTACATGAAAGAGGGAGCTGTAGATTTCCAGAGGTTGCTAAATACATCTCCCTACATCTCTTGGCATTGGGATTTCTCTCTGGGGCTGCTGGCAGTTACGGAGAAGCAACTGGAAGGCCAGGGGTTCCCTACCCATTGTATACACAAATCATGTTTTCAAGCATGGCATTACATCCATCATTCTTTCTCCCTTAAAACGCTGCCCAGAGCTTGAGACAACTTTTAAAAATCCCAATGCAATTTATTCATTCCAGGTCAGAGCTTAGGTCTTCATTGACTTGATTTTGTTGTGTTTAACAATGCAGATTCCCCTATCAGCACTGCTGCCACCCCATCCTCCAGCAGCAGCATGTCCCAAGCGCATTCCTATTCGTCTTCTCCTCTCAGCCTCTTCCGCCTTCAAGAGCAGTTCCGCCAACACATGGCAGCTACCAATAACTTGGTCCATTATTCGTCCTTTGAAATGGGAAGCCCTTCTACCATGCCATATTTGGGCATGAATGTCAACATGGCACCCCTAAGCTCACTGCATTGCCAGTCTTACTACCAGTCCCTCTCTCACGCCCAGCAGGTGTGGTCCTCTCCAATTCTCCAGGCATCTTCCACTCTTCCCAGCCTGAACAGTAAAACAACCAGTATTGAGAATCTCCGGCTGCGAGCGAAGCAACATGCTGCCTCTCTGGGACTGGATACTTTACCAAACTGAGGCCAAGCCAAACTCCAGCAAAAGCCCAATAAACAGATGGCTTCAAGGAAAAGCCCAAGTCTCTGTCACCAGAGAGAAGGATTTCTGATGTAGAGCCTGCTACTTTCAATTTTGTCCCACTTAAGGTGCTCCCATTTGGGGGAAAGGGTTTGCAAATGTCATGTGGAGTCCACATCTGGCATTACCTCTGCCTCTTTGCACTGGCCAATTTAAAAAATAGCCTACAGAAAGGTGTTTTAAAATGTGAAATTGTCTTCAGAACTGTGAGTCAAATATGAACTGTTTGGGAACGTTGTTATTACTCTATGTGTTGAGAGCTTTGCTTTTATTTGGGGTGGGAGCAGAATTGGGAAGAGGAAATCCCACTTCAAACTGTATATAGTTTACATGTTCTTTCACTTGTGTGTTAATATCAGTGTTGCCTTACGCAGAATTGTGGAACACCCCTCCTTCCATTTTCTTTTGCCTTTTATACTTATTCAGTAGATAGAATAAATACTATCATTGCAACAAAAGATAGAGGAAAACAAGTTAATTCTTTATCGGCTGGTTTTACACAGTCAGCATTCCTAATGCAGTTGAACAAAATATAGTTCTGAAACTTCAGTGCCACTTTTTGCTGTATGTTATGAACACCAGGATATAATTAAGAATTGATTCTTGGTTAAGCACTTGCAGTCGGACAGGTTCAGGTTTTGGGTTTTTTTTGGAAGCACTTCCTCAAATAAAATGGCTGAAAGCCCTACTAATTTTTCTGTACAAATTCCAAAGACTATTACCCACTTTCTTTCTCTCTTCTGCTAAGATACATAGTTTTCTATTTGTATGTTCGTGCAACTTTGAAACAGAAACACAGTTATCCAATGGTGTGCTTTATCTGCCAGGTCTTTTCTATATTAGTTGCATGCAAGGTCAAGGCAAGAGATGTTGACACCCTTCCACTAGGCAGCGCATGGCACTGTTCTCCTGCCACCCAGACAAAGGGCACTGTACTGTGTCTAATACATTTGCTGGAGATAGGAAATCCCAAAGGCACTTTTCATCCTCCCTGTAATAATAGTAACAATACATTTCATCGCCAACTATTTTGCTGACATTTTATACCATCTCAATCTGGTTAATGGTGGAGCTAGTCGTTACAGCTGTGCTCTAATTCTATTGACTAACACCATCGATATTCCAAATGTGTCTTCAACCCAAGAAGATTGCCTGCAATACCACAGTGCTTTGTCTCCAATTATGGAGTGGTACATCAACATGAGAAATGCTCTTAAGAAAATATAAAAAACTTCTGCTGTATATATGAGGCATTTTCATACCCTCACACTTTACAAAAGTTGTTACTGGCCTCCTGACTAAATTATTATTTAGGGCCAATTTAAATCCAAATTATTTAGGGCCAATTTAAATCCAAACAATGAATTTCTCAAAATTATTTAGGGCCAATTTAAATCCAAACAATGAATTTCTTTAGATTGGGGAAATCAAAGTGCTTTCTGCATGACAATGTTTTCAACCCAAGAGGATTGCCTGCAATACCATAGAACTAGGTCAGGATTTGAGGTTAGATTATGGTGTTCTACTCTAGCTAATGTCAAATATATCAAACAGAAGAAGACTTATTACTTTCAATTTGGAAGACAATGGTTAACAAACACTTTTTGTTTTAAAACATCTACCTGGTATCTACAAACAAGGCCTGCTTAAAGGAATATTTTTTATATGTCTCCAAAGTAATTCTCTCCAGATTTGTTGGATTTCAAATTCCCTGACTTGCTGGCTATGAATGATAAAAGTTGCTGTAGCTCAATATTCCTGGAATGCAACAGGTTGAGGAAGGCAGAGATTAAATAGTACAAAAGTGAACAACTTACACAGAACACTGAGAATTTAAGAAGTGAGGAAAATCAAAGTGATATTAAAAAGTTATAAGATAGATGCTACAATGAAATTAATCTTTCATACAAATTAATTTCCTGTTAGAAGGCATAGTGCAAATACATGGAAAAAATGTTTTCCAGATTTTTTTCCCCAGCTTGGTTTCTAATGCCAACGGCTAAATAAAAGAAAAATCTTACAATGAAAGATTGTCATTTTAAAATATTATTACCTAAAGTCTGTAGGGACTTAAGAAATTAGCAAACTTATTTTAGAACTTTTATTTTCTATAAATGAAACTCTTTCCTATGATTTCTTTCCCCCTAAGGGTTGCAAAGCTTATTCTGGTAAAATTTAGACTTGCTCAATCCAGGTTTGATTTTGGAGTTTGCAGCATACTGTACCTCTTGTGTTGAGTGCAAAACTTTCATTATTGTCATAATATTTTTTGTACACTACTTATATGTCTTCAAAATTTAAGGTCATACATTCTGCAAAAAACCAAAACCAAACCTGATTTTTCATTCAGGAACATAATGCATACAGATATATACAATGTTTTTACATCTTGTAATTACTGAAATATTTAATTGCCCTCTTATTTCAAGGACTTTGTAATTAAACTGAGGAAAAATTCTGTTGCTCTGAAAGCTTTCATTGAATGTTAACACAGAACATGCCAATGTCAAAATTACTTTAGCATCTCTCAGATGCATTGCAGTAAAAATTTGATTTTGACGGAGAAAAATAAATAGTAAAAAGAAAAATGAATGAATTGTAATGTAAATCAGTCTTCCCCAAAATTATATAGATGACCAACTGGCTATGTCACACTCTGGTTAATAAAATAATATGTTGTACCTTTTAAATACATGTGAAGCATACCTGAATGGAATCACAGATTTTTCAGTCTGAAATGAGTGATACTGTATTCTTAATTTTTTCAGAGTAGTTTCACACACAGTTTAGAAGCTCCGTCTTGAAACTGATCTGGTCAGCACTTTGAATATTTGATCCAAATTGAAGCCCTTGGAATTCTCTCTACCCCATTTATGTATCTGAAGTCTAACCAGTTTTTGAGAACAAATTGTATTAAAATAACAGCCAACTTCACACTAATAGGTAAGGAAAAAAGTTCTTAGGTTGTAGTGTATCCTTTTTAAGTGCTTCAGGAGATTATACATTTCCCAGTATAGGTGAGGAACCTTTCCTTAACTCAAGGATCATATTGTACTTTCACTTTCCAAGGGCTGCATGCAAAAGATAGCAGGAGCCCCTGAAAAAAGTGGGGGTGACAAAAGTAAGAATTTCATCATCTGCATTCAAACCAAGCTGCTCGTTCTCTTATATAATCAATGGCTCCCACTCCGTGAAGATATAATTAGCCTGGGCAGAGGACAAGGAAGCTTTCCACTGAGTATAAGATCTCTCTCTGATTTTCAATATCACATACACAAAGCCAGAAGCTGTAAACAAAACTAAGCTATGCCCCTTATCCCTGAAATATTAGTTTTTATGTGCAGACACCTGATGAATTCCCTTTTTGCAGTCTGAAGCAATGAAATGAACTGTTTGTTTGGCACCTTCTCCTGAACATTTTCACAATAAGGCTATGGGAAATGTTCCAGATATTGTTAAGCTTTGAACATATCTGCAATTACCATTTAAGCTGCTCCTGTCCTTTGCTCCTGTCTAAATCAGTCTAGGTGAAACATACCTGGACTGAGTCAGTTTGGCCATTGTTTGCTAGGAAGATTAGACTGCAGGCTGCCGTGTCCTCAAACTGGACATTTCCATGTTGTGTGCTCTTACCATGTTATTGAAGGAAAGCAATTGCCAATTACTCTGTCTTTCTGTGCATTTTCATGTCTGTACACATATAGGAAGATTGATAAATACAAATACATACATTTTTGTATATGTATATGCACACACACAAATATAAATACATATATAAATTTATATAGACATATAAATTTATATATTTATATAAATAATCCAAATGCACATATAACTAGATTCAACACCCAACTTCTAAAATAAAATTCCATGCTTGCCAATTGTCTTACACTATGGTATTTTTTTTTAATCTTTTTTTAAAAAATACCAGTGTTTAAAAAGGTTGCTGGTTCATAAACCAGCAAAATGTTTTTGTCATTATTCTCTTTCCTTCAGCTTGCCAGCTGAGGGCTTTTAAAAATAATAGTGCAGCGTTTCATCGTTTCATTATTCTTTTTCAATCCCTGGAGATAAATGAGAGAGAGAATAAAAAGAACCATTGTAGCTATCTAAAAAAAAGAAATTAGTAATTAAAAACACACACATTTCTAATGGGTTTGGAACCAGCAACCTCTTATTTATCAAGCCAAGCTTTTAACCACCATGCTATCTGACTTGCACTGCTAGAAGTAATGTCTTTGATCAGGGCAAGTACTGTTTCAATTTGGGAGCATTTTTTTTCCCTTGCAAAGTAGCAAATGAACTGCTGGGTTAGCCCTTCAGTTGAAACAGACAAAAGAACTTGGAGTGACATAAGGCAAAAAGGCTACTTTCAAACCATAGCAGGAAAAGCCCCTTGAGATTCAAGGATGGAGGTGAGTAAAGGCTGATATTATCCACTTCTGGTCTGAACATATTTGCTGTCCCATTGTGGGAACAAGCCTGCAAGGCAGTGCAGATATACCTTACAACTCCCAGTATCCTGTGGCTAATAGAAGCGATAATTCAGTAGCAACTGGAGGGCTACAGGAGTCCTATCCCCTCATATTTTAAATCCACGTATAAATTAACAGTGAATTAAAATGATTAAAGATGTTGTCTTTCAAATGCAGTCTCCTTTGATAAAAGAGATTACGATCCTTTCTGATCAAAAGTTGTAAACTGGGGATTATCAAACTTTTTCAGGTTATGTAATCTGTTAGCTGAAAGAAATATTTGCATACCTAGAACTGCTGACCAGGAAGTAAAGATTTAGTGATAAGAGACTTTCTGTGTTCAAGTGAATTTTTCCCCCTCTGTTTTTTGCTTAATTTCTTGTTGGAAACTCATCAAGTTCTTGTGGAATCCTAAGATTTTGCAAAACAGAGTTTGAAAAATCTTGGGGTCAATCAGTTCTATCTCCCAAAAGTCAAAGATCTGTTAAAACTTCCTGAAGATGGGCTACTTTGTACAGTTATATATAAGGTACAGAACTAAATAAATATCCTGCTCTGGTGGTAAGTGGGAACTGCCTCTGGAGTTTGTTTTCAAAAGTACAAATTTCTTCAAAACGCATATTGATTTTATAAAATAATGATATATAACAACTTAAAGATGAGAAAAAAAAACATGAACATAGTATGTTCATTAGGCCCACCCAACTACTCTGGATAAACTCATACTTTTCTAAAGTAATTCAAATGCACAGAAAATGCACAGATGTATTAGTTTTTAGTGGAGAAAAAGGAGAGAAGAAGTTTGAAGGACTGTTAAACTTTACATCACTGGGGCTACTGATGTTTAAAAGACCTCTGTGGCTTAAAAAAACCCAGAATACATCAATTTAGATGTTGGGGAGCTGTTTATAAAAAGGTGATTTACAATGCCTCTATAGGTAGGGCTCAACTTACAACCACAATTGTTGCTAAGAGAGACAATTGTTGCTAAGAGAGACAATTGTTGTTAAGGGAGTATTGCCCCATTTTATGACCTTTCTTGCCACAGGTATTAAATGGATCGCTGCAGCTGTTTAGTAACATGTGTGTTAAGTGAATCTGCTTCGCCCATTGACTTTGCTTGTCAGAAGGTCGCAAAATGTGATCATATGACCCTGGGACACTGCAACTGTCATAAGTGGGAGTCAGTTGCTAAGCAACTGAATTTTGATCACATGACCATGGGGATGTTGCAATGATCATAAGTTTGAAAAACAGTCATAAGTCACTTTTTTCACTGCCGTTGTTACTTTGAATGGTCACTAAACATATGTTTGTAAGTCAAGGATTACCATGACTTACCAACTTGACCATATCAAAATCATGCATATGGGCCATATCCAGATAAAGACCTAAACATTTAAAGGGTGAAAAAAAACCTGATATAATTTTCTGTAAAAATTAAGCTATAATGTAACAGTTTTGTGTTGTAGGATACACTACCTGGCAATGCAAATATGTATAATATTTATTTATTCTCTGATAGTTTAAAATAAATACAATTGTATTCTTTTGAAGCAGGCTGCAGCATGACGCCATGTAACCAACTTGTGTCCGTCTTACTTTATGTAAAATGCCTGTTATCTTCAGATAATAAAAAAAAAGTTATGAGGTTTCTTTGTTGTTTCTCTGTTGTCTGTTTGTTGTCTGTTTGTTGTTTATCAAGACAGGATTAACATTGGAAGAGTGACTGAATTGCTTTCTTTTTTTCAAATTGATGACACCTAGATGACATTTTATTGTTTTGAAGAATGATTTTATTCAAAATATTTTAAAAATAAATAAAAACATTCTCCAGTTCAGAACCAGAGTTGGAATGGACTGTTGGATCTGGCCCTGAATGCACTTTATTTTTAATAAAATAAAATAAAATAAAATAAAATAAAATAAAATAAAATAAAATAAAATAAAATAAAATAAAATAAAATAAAATAAAATAAAATAAAATAAAATAAAATAAAAAGGAAGCCTAGTCATTCCATTCAAATTTTAAAAGTTGAAGTTTGGCATCTCAAGGATTATAAGAATTAATGTATTTATGGCAATCTCAGAGACTGCTAAATTAAATAAAAATAAAATATTTTAGTCAAAATAAAAGGATTAAACCCATGAGAGTGCCATGAAGTTACCTGAAAATTTGCAAGATTCCAGATGAGAAAATCAACCTTTTATGAAATTTGATAAACTTGGCCACTGTATATTAGCAACCTCACTAAAAATTATCAGTAGAACCAAGAGCAAAAATTGGGAACCTCTACTATTGAATGAACAGATTTTAATCTTTTCCCCCAATACATCCATCCTGGAATTGTGGTCCATGTTTCTGTTTGTTGTTATATCCAAAGTGGACCTCGTTTTCCTGAAATATTTTCTATTCACATATTTTAATTTAGGAAAATAATAATGATATAATAATTGAAATATTTAAAATCGCATATATTGCACCATTGGAAAAGTAAATTTATGGCTCTTTCATTCAGTGGATTGAAGACCTGATTGACTTGCCACTAATGAGTGGACTGCATATAGACATAGACTTTCTATGGACAAATATAATGCAATATGAACTCATTTATATAGAATGCATTAGATTAAAAAAAGAGCCATGAATATATCAGAAATATATATGCTTTGAAAAATATTTCTGTTCAATAATAAATGTAGAATTGTAACTATTTTTATGATATACCATACTATGTTTCTTTTTTGCTCAATTTTTCACTTTTATTGTTATAGCACTTTTTATGTATTTTTTTCTCTTTGACAATGTATCTTTAAATCACTATTATTTTTGTGCTTTGCTCTTTTTTGTTATTAATTAAAAAGCAATAAAACTAAATTTAAATTTAAATATCACATATTTTCC
Source organism: Protobothrops mucrosquamatus (assembly GCF_001527695.2). Classification (NCBI taxonomy): domain Eukaryota; kingdom Metazoa; phylum Chordata; class Lepidosauria; order Squamata; family Viperidae; genus Protobothrops; species Protobothrops mucrosquamatus. The sequence continues at coordinate 1,772,257 of NW_015386470.1, forward strand.
TCTAAAGAAGGAAGAAACACCAGTATTTCCAAGTATAAGCATTATAACCTTTTTCAAATCAAACACACACACACACACACACACACACACACACACACACACACACACACACACACACACAGTGTTCCTGCTCATGACTAGTTATTTCATTTTGGAATAAACCCAGCTGAAAATCTAGAGTAGCCAGAATGTGGAATGATTCCCATTTATAAAATGCTTAATAAACAGTAAGTTTGCTGCATGTGTCCTCCCTTTGGTAGGGTGTGACCAATAGTATATGGATACTTACTGAGTAGGCTTTTTATGTGTTTGTTTTTCTAATGAAATGCACCATGTTTATTTGAAAAATTAATAAAAATTTGTAAAACAAGATAGTCTCCAGATTAGAGATCCTAAAGATAGAACAGCATGAACCGGCTTGGCCTAGTAAGAGACTTTGGGAGAAAAACTGGGTTTTGGTTGACCTTGTGGCACATATTGGTCAGCATATGTCCAAACTGATTAGCACTGTCCTAAACGTAGAATTCTGGATGTAGCCCCAATATAATCAAGATTCGCAAGTTAGATTATATCTTGTCTGTATCACTAATATGGAATTAGTATGTGGAAGCCTCAGTTGACGGACTCCTGATGAATATTAGGTGAATATTAAAGGTGAATATTAGGGACACTTGTTACAATGCTTAAGTGAAAATGTGGAGCAAAATTAGAATCCCCAGGACTGCAGTTAAGACTAAGAAGTCAGGAAAAATCCTGGAAAAAGACAATGGCAAACCACTTGCATTCTGTTCCCAAGAAAATGATATGGCCATATCTAGGCAGTTCCCAGGAGCTCAGCTCAAGTTAAGATCTTTTTTCTCAAAGGTTCTTTTTTTAAAAGGCAACTGGACTGTTTTTTCCTTGAGGAAGAAGAAGAAGACGTTTCGCTTGAGAAGCAAAACATCTTCTTCTTTCTCAAGGAAAAAAACCCACCCCTGCTGAAAAAGCACCTTTGAGACATCTATGACCTGGGTGACTGAGAATCTCCATAGACAGTTAACATCTTTTTTTTGTGCTTTCCTCTCAGCACCTTTCATGCCCTCTTTAACAAGCCATGGTATAACAGACAAGATAGGTGATTCCCTGAAGCATCATGGAGCTAGTGGTAGGTAATCTTCAGCAGGAAGGAAGAAGAATGGCCATCACAAACTGACCATAAGCTGTGGTGACACAGTGGTTAGAATGCAGTTAGAATGCTTAGCCTCACTCAATGCAGTCTAACTCATGGCTCATTGCCAGGATGTAATTCTGACCAGCTCAAGGTTGACTCAGCCTTCTGTCCTTCCAAGGTCAGTAAAATGAGGACACAGATTGTTGGGGTCAATATGTTGATGTTGTAATCCACTCAGAGAGTGCTGTAAAGCATATGAAGCTGTACATAAGCTATTGCTATGGAATTGGACTAGGAATGGGGTGTTTGTGTGCAAAATCTCACCTTTCTCTCTCAGCCCAACCTACCTCACAGGGTTGTTATTGTGGGAAAATAAAGATCGAGTCCTACAGTACATAAATCTAAGATTGATCTAAGCTTTGCATAAGATTACCTGAGATTCAGTTGTCTTCTCTCTAGGAATGAAAACCCAGCTGAGGATAGAAGCAGCAAACATTTATTCCAGTTTAGTGCATCCTCAATTAGCACCGATGCTGGCTTCACCTAACACATTGAATCATAAATTAGTCAGTCATATTTCAGCCTTTCATGTATATTTTTTTAAAAAGAAGAAAGCTTAGACATGACATAAACTAATGTGAGTAGAAGGCATTGCAGGTAAGCAGACAGTCTGCTAAAGTAATATGCATGTAGCGTGGAAGCTTTGAGGAGAAAGGCTATTTAGTGTACACTCTGCTTGAGACTGTTTCACAACAGTCAATCCAAGTAATTGGATATCCTTGCTAATATGTGGAAATATGCCATAAGCATCAGTAAATGTGCTGAATTAAATCTGTTTATTATAAGCTTCTCTCATGTCCATCCCTTTTATTCAATTTCTCCTGACTAAAACTAAATAATCTGTGTGGTGCATAAAAGTCAGGAAAATGTACCTATTTACTAATGTTTCTCTGATTAGGCTGTTCTCTGACAATCTGAGTAATTCCTTATTTTGTAAAACTTTGCACTGTTTCTATGAAATGCTTAGTGGATAACACCTTACACGTTCCTTATCGAGTGCCAGATGCCATAATCATTTATCACCTTTATCTGCATCAAGTCCATTAAGCTCCTGCTAGCTGCATTAACCACAAAGTAATCAAATTAAATTCATTTTATATAGCAGTGTTTTTTTTCTTAAATCAGCAGGAGTAGTTAATTCCTCATTTATGTTGAATGACTTCATGTTTCAATTGCTGCCTTTTCCCATGTATGAATAGTAAATCTACACCTGGACTTTGAAAAGATTAGGGGACATAGGGAATGCTTGCACGATTAGATTAGCAGTCTACTTTTAATTCCAAATTACACACTAGAAAGCTAACAAAGTAAGAGGAAATCTAAATAAAAACAGCAGCAGTCAAAGGAAATAAGAGCATTTCAGTTCAGTAGTCAAAACCTGAATGCCCACCAAAAAACTGCCTATATATAAAAAAATATTTCTAGCAGACTTCATAATGCCTTTCAAGTCTGCAGATGTTGTTAAATCAGACATATTCTCAAGTTTATTTTCTGTTACCAAATATAAAGCTACATTTGTTTCGCAGGATGGGAACCAACTATTATATAAATTAATAACTTATTTCTTTCAGATTGCTATGGTAATTCTGGTAGATTGTTTTTATGCTCTGATTGAAAAAATATTTCCAAATTTAGCTTGACACCAATAGTTAGATCCCACTTTATACTTCTGTGATGCTCATCATTCTAAACCAGTGATGGCGAACCTTTTAGAGACTGAGTGCCCAAACTGTAACCCAAAACCCACTTATGTATTGTCGGGTGCCAGGTGGGCGTGGTCCATTGGGTGGGTGTGGCCCATTGGGTGGGTGTGGCTGCCGTGGTAACGGCAGACTGGGTGGGACTAAAAAGCCAATCAATCAATTCCAACTTTGCGAGGTCTTTTTTTCCCCCGCAAGAAGTTGAAATTGACTGATTGAACCTTTTTTTTTTTTGCAGATGGCGACGGAGGCCTAAAGCGAAAAGGTTTTATAAAACCCAGCTGAAGGCCTAGGATTGGGCGACGGCATGCATGCCCACAGAGAGGGCTCTGAGTGCCGCCTGTGGCACGTGTGCCATAGGTTTGCCACCACTGTTCTAAACTGATACTTTGCAAATCACTGCACAATATCTTCCTAGGATCTCCTTATGTACAGGTATCACAGGTCTTTTGAAATAAGACTAGAATGTCTGAGTTTCATACCAATGTTTGTAACTCACCAGATTCATCAAATATGTAAGTATCCCTCTTCTAAAATCTGCTTGCCATAAGGATATTCTTGGTCTACAAAAACAAACCAGGAGGTTAGAATAGTTTTAAGGGAAAATTAGATTGAAATTAAATTGTGCCTCTGACAGTGGCTCTAGAAAGACAGAGGATCATGTCATTCCAGCACAATTGTAGATCACCTGTATACACTCTCTTGCTTTCATAAGCTCTTTCACCCAACTGACTTTGACAAGGCTTGCTAAAGATCAATACAACAGAGGGGCAGTGGAATGTTAGATAGGTCTTGGAAACAGATAAACCAGCTGAGTAGAATATATATTATAACTAAATCTCAGTCCAGACCAATGACAGCATATCTGTGCTCTTTCATGTGAGTATTTCTTCAGATAGGTATGCAAGACAATACAAGACTCTTCCTATCAAAGGAACTAGGTGCACTAAAGCAAGGACCTGTCACCAAGGTTCTTGCTTCTCTGAGGCCCTTTTCCTACTTGTGCAGATCTGTACACTGGGGGAACAAAGCAACCACTTCATAAATGCACAACGTAGGAGAACAAACATTTCAGGACAAGATTCAGCAGTCCATCTGCATTTAAAAGACAAAGGCAACTCTTTAGAAGACAGCAAAGTCCACATTTTGGACAGAGAGAACTGCTAGTTTGAAAAAGGGGTCAAAGGGGCCATCTGTGTCAAAATTGAAAAGCCCTGTCTCAACAGAGGGGGAGGGATACAACATCATCTATCTCCAGTCTTCAACACAGTCCTTTCAGCAGTTCCAAGAAGGCTCCACACTCATTTGCACTACTCAGGTGACCCTGACGACACAGATAAACCTCCAGGGGGCCTTAACAAGTCTCTAAAAGAATGCAAATGACTAGCTGTCTGCAAGGGGTATAAATCCTTCCATTCCCTATCATCCAATCAGAGCTGAAGAAGCTTCTTGGATGAGAAGTGAAATGTCTTCAGAGAAAAACAAGAAAGTTCAGTTGCCTTGTGAAAAAGCACCTTTGGGACAACTATGACCTGGATGAGTGAGAACCTGCATAGATACTTGTATCGAGCCATGGCACAAAAATACCTAGGCAACATTTTTCCCTACTGGATCCTCACGATTTTATTTTCTCTGATTCACACCTAAGTCACCTTAACATCATTCCTAGCTGCTCCAAGATTGTTAAAGAATCTTTTCCTCTTTAAAAGGCAGTACTTTGCTATGGGAACAACCTGACATGCTTCAATAACCTGCAGTCAGAAAGAAAAAGGGGAAACTGTCCCACAAAATAACTCTTTCAAACAGCCCCTTGATGCTTAGGGAGTCTATTAAGACAATGCTATTTAAACAGGATCTCATGAGAGTATAGTACTGTCTGCTATTCACTAAAAGAATCCAACCATTGTTCAGCTTTTGCTCAAGACTGAAGGGAAGAGGCTGCTGTTTTAAGGAATCCATTTGTGATCTTTAATAGATCTTTTTCCATTCTCCAGCAGGGACCCGAGAAAGTCTTGGCTTCTTTAATAATAATAAGAAATGAGGCCATGAGATTAAAAGCAGAACAGCAAAAGGGACAGGAATGGGTTCCAAAAGGGGACACAAAAAAAAAGTCAAAATGATGGCCACCACCATGCAATCAACGTCCCGCCTCTTTTTTTACGTGCAACATATGACATACGGTATATAAAATCCAGGGCTTCAATTGCATGGTCTTTCCACCATCATGCCATTTTGGATTCCCCCCCACCTCCAAGGACATCCTTGTGGGAAGTCATGCTTTGTCCTTTCTCTTGCTATTTTATCTTCACAGCAGAAAATAATAAGTAAGGGTAAAGAGTAAGGAAGAGGATGCTGGTGGAAATGTGCAAAATCCATTATGAAAGTGATGGGGGGTGAAATATATCTTCAGTCCACAAGAGGCAGAAAATATGCAGAAAGGCTTAGAGAAACTCCTCCCTAATTCACATCAGTATAAGGAAGAGAGGAGGCCCAGCACAATCAGACTTCCAATATTAGTATCACTACTCTTACGCTGAGCGCCAAAGAATTGAGGCCTTTGAACTATGGTGCTGGAGAAGACTCCTGCGAGTCCCCTGGACTGCAAGGCGATCAAACCGGTCAGTCCTAGAGGAGAGCAACCCTGACTGCTCTTTAGAAGGCCAGATCCTGACGTTGAAACTCAAGTACTTTGGCCACCTAATGAGAAGGAAGGACTCACTGGAGAAGAGCCTAATGCTGGGAAAGATTGAGGGCAATAGAAGAAGGGAGCGACAGAGAATGAGGTGGCTGGATGGAGTCACTGAAGCAGTAGGAATGACCTTAAATGGACTCCAGAAGATGGTAGAGGACAGGAAGGCCTGGAGGAACGTTGTCCATGGGGTCGTGATGGGTCGGACACGACTTCGCAACTAACAACAACAACAACTCTCAATAAAAAGTTGCTTTAGCCTTCTTGTGGAATCAATTTCCTGGTCTGGTTTACCTGGTGAGGCTGAGAGTAGGCTAATAAGCCTCCTTGGTGGAGGGTGGACTACAATCTAAACTATCCAATCCCAGACCAATTTTTCTCTTCTTGAAGCACAGGAAAGAGCTTTGATGCAATGTGCTAGTTGATTCAAAAATAAGTAAATAATAGCACAATATTAATAGTTAACATTTTTCAAAAGGAGCCTATTTCCAAATACTGTTTGTATTATCCAGCAGCTACATATTTTAAGCACCTGAACTTTGTGGAAAGCAGAAATCTATTGTTTGCTATGAGAATTAAGAGGTTTTTTTTTTAAATCCTTTGCTGCCATCTTGTGGACATCCAGATTCTTGCAGCTCATTTAAGGCAGCCCTCTGCTACAGAGAAGAATCAGTTTTATTATGTCCCATTGCTTGTTCCCTAGTCAGTTATGCTTATGTTTTCACAATTTCAGTCTAAAGTACACAGAAGTGGGTTGGGAGGGGTGGGGGTGGAAGGACCATATGAATTCAAAACTCTTGCTTCCAAGTCAGGTTTATTTAGCTAATCTCCACTTGTTGCTAAAAATAATGGAAGCTGTAGTCAAATACCACATTGGAGAAGGCTACAACAGAGCCAGAATATTCCTGCAGGGTCACACACAAGCAATACATTTGTAACTAATGGTTTTGCTTTAACTCTTTGCATTTTTTGGTTTTTGTGCCAAATTACACTGATTGGTTGGCAGGGAATCCAACCGGTTCCCAACAATAAAAGCCCTCCAGATTGGCAGGATCTGCTTTCTGACAGGTTATTGCCTGTGCCAAATGAGACAGAAATGCGCATAATCTTGTAAAATGAAAGCCAAGGACAGACCTGTCCCTGTCTTAGATGAATAAGTATCCCATTACATTGAGGAATGACAGCCCCAGGCTATGATTATGCCACCATTATATTCAAAGCATCATGGTTTGTCAGACTGAATAAATTCTAGTAAAATAAAATAAAAAGCATCCGATGTATAGCCAAGCATACAATTTATTTTTGTGCTTCATATCTTTTGATTATTTTTTACAGATTATTGGATAAAATAGCCTCACGTTTAAGTATGTATTGAGGCTGCCAACCCTTGGTCTTAAAACAACATAACTAATCCACGAACTCTGTGAATTACAGTGGTCAAGAGCCAGCAGAAGGACAATCACAAAGCAGAGCAGTAGTATTTAGGAATGATACATCTACAGTACTCTCCCCATTTTGTTTATGGGAAATTCCACTGTCTCAGAGGCAGATGTGGCTGCTGTTGTTTTAATATGCTACACACCAACAAGGGTAAAGATCGTGGGGGGGAATGGAAATGCTGTATCCTTCAAATTTAGCATCCACAAAGTCACATTTCCTGGAATATTTCCAGGAGCAGACCTGGTTTACTTCTCTCTCCCCCAGTTCATGGTTGGGACAAGCCACCAGGATGATCTTGGCAGAGAAAACAGGGGCATGCTTGATAAGGTCGGGGTATTGTAATGTCCCAAAGGTGCCTTTTCAAAAGGCAACTGAACTTATCCTTGAAGACCTTTCGCTTCTCATCCAAGAAACTTCTTGAGTTCTGTCTGACAGTCAGAACTGAAGAAGCTTCTTGGATGAGAAGCAAAAGGTCTTCAAGGAAAAACAAAAGTCCAGTTGCCTTTGAAAAAACACCTTTGGGACAACCATGCCCAGGATGACTGAGAATATTGTAATGCCTTCTTCATAGGGCTTCTCTTAATAGCTTTATTAAGCTATAAAATATTGCAGCTCAAATAATCATGGGCAAACTCTATTCTAGATGCTGACTGCCACTTTTAAAGCCCTTCATGGTTCAGGGTCTGGGTCAGGAATGCCCTCTCCCTCTGCCTGACTAATGGGTTGTTGTAGGGTGGCCATTCTCTCTGTCCCTTCACTCAGGGAGGGCCATCATCTATACTGAAATGTTATTTTTTCTTTGTTACAGTTGAGTAAACATAACCTATGAAATCTGTACAAAACTACATTGTACAAAGCAATGGATGGAAACTGATCAAGGAGAGAAGCAACCTAGAACTAAGAAGAAATTTCCTAACATATAGAACAATTAATCAGTGGAACAACCTGCCTCCAGAAGCTGTGAATGCTCCAACACTGGAAGTTTTTAAGAAGAGATTGGACAACCATTTGTCTGAAATGGTATAGGGTTTCCTGCTTGAGCAGGGGGTTGGACTAGAAGACCTCCAATGTCCCTTCTAACTCTGTTATTCTATATTCAACATGTTTTGAATGCATCCTTTCAGCTCCCTTCAAACCACTCCCATCCCCCCCAAAACCAACCAATGGTTTCTGCGAGAACTTCCACAAACCAAGATGGCAGCTATGGAATCAAAACTCTGCCCATTTCATATTCATGCAAAACAGGTAAGGACTTGATCACATCTACCAACTTGACTTTTTTTTTAATTTCTCCTGGGGACACCTTTGGAATAGACTACAATAATGCTTTATAATGAATCTCATTCAGTTTGATGGGGGAGGGGAAGAAGCTCTTCCTTCATGTATGACTACACCAAGAGCACTGCAGGAGAAGAGATCGTGACAAACTGTCTCCCTCAAGAATTGTCAGAATTAGAAGCAGGTAAGTTGCAAATGCCTGAAAGCAATATTTGGTACAAATAACCCCAGATTCCTCTACCATCTCAAGCTGAAAAAGGGTAACGTATAAAAAATAATTATAAAACGTTTTCAAGAAAAAGCTAGGGAAGCAGGTACTTCTTTTTCAGAAGAAGAGAGTTTGAAACTCTGTCTTCAACATAGTAATCATGTATTGGTTCTTACCAGTCCTCAACACCACTCTATCTTTTAAATGAAAATATATTCACCAAAGCTATGATAGTCAGAATTTCTCCTAACTTTTGCCCTTTTCCCCAAAGGAGAGAACTTTGACGAGTGCCTATCCGTACTCTTGCTCCCTCGCAATGTGAGAAGGAGGGTAAAAGACAAAATCCCTACTCTGACAAAAGAAACCTGATTTTCTATTCAAAGCTTGACAAGTGCTAGCTGAATACGATCCTAATCCCAATTCCACATTCTTCTTGCAGCTTGGCCTCCCCATTCAGGACTCAGTTCTTTTAACTGTCAGCCCAGGAAATCCCCCAAATGGAGGAGCTGGGCAGATAAGAGATAATAATCAAGGGAAGCTGAGAAATCTACAGTAATTTCATAGCACTTTGGGAAAGAAAAATACATGGACGGTGGTGAAGGAAACAAATAGATGGCCTACCAGCATCTCCTCTCCTGCTTCACCTATCAAAACCACAAATCTATTCTGCAAGCGTGTGCATTTTCAGAGCCATCCAGGATTGCAGTAATCTTTCATTTATGTATGTATGTATGTATGTATGTATGTATGTATGTATGTATGTATGTATGCATGTTATCGCCAGCACATAGAGAATGTCTGAGTTGGGAGTCAAGTTGCCACTTGCATCTTCTCAATATTCTTTAACCACTATTGGACAAACAGAAATTCAGTAGGTGATATATTACAGACTCTTGTGCCTTTTACAAAGAAAAGTTTCTATTGCTGAATTTTAACTCCTCACATAGAAATATAAAAGAAAACAGGTATCTTCCAGTAAACTAATTTAGCAACCTTAATTTAAATCCATTTCTGTGATCCCACAGCATGCAAGAACTAGTTGTTACATGTTTATCCTAGCCTTCCTCAAAAGTCCAGCTGTGTAACACTTTACTAGAAAAGCAGGATTAAACACATTTCTGATAATGTTGTGCACACTTAAACAGCTATAACACCCAGGATGCTCTGACAGCTTCAGCATAACTTGCAGCCAAACATGAACACATCAGGAAGACCACATAATTCTCAAATGTATCATTTTTTGTTTTCTTTTTGTTGAGCACTTTTATCTTTGAGGACTACAATATATTGACTCATTGGAATTTCACAGTATTCCTGGGGAAGAAAAGCAAGCTAGGCCCACAGTTTTAATGTATTGCTTGCCCACTGCTACAGTTTGAAGTCCACAAGCTGGGGAGCAGCAGGTGTGATGGAAACTCAACTCCCCCAGTAGAAATGTATGTTTTCCTTCAGTAGAAATACTTTATTTTAAGTTGCATGTGAATGTCCATGCTGACACAGTGGTTAGAATACAGTACTGTAGGCAAACTCTGCCTACAGCCTGGAGTTTGATCCCGACAGGGCTCAAGGTTGGGGGCAATATGCTGACATTGTAAACCACTGGGAGTGCTGTAAAGCACTATGAGACTGATATGTAAGTCTAAGTGCTATTGCTATTTTTCCAAAGCAGAGACATAGCTATCAGCCTTACTAGGTGGATTAGTCAGGAAGGATGGCCATATAAACTACTTCTACTTTATTTTAAAGCGTTGTTAACAGATTCCTGCAAGTCTGAAACTACAATTCTCCTGCCTTTACCTTTGCAAGCCATAAAATTTAGGCAAGGTTCTTCCTGAGACGATTGCTCTGTACAGCTGTGTGCAGCTGTGCAGCTCACTTTTATCTGACTGTTCCCTAGACAGCATTTATTAACTGCTAGATTCTTGTCCTCTTTCCAATGTATCATTGCTAGATGGCAAGTAATATGCTGCGAACAGAAGGTGTCTCCGGGGAGAGAGTCAAGAATGTGGTACATACCTATATACTGGTGATACTAGCAATCCCATTTGCCCAGTTTTTATATATTATTTTAATATTTTTTTTACATTTCATATCAGACTATTTCCTAGGTTTGGGTTGAAATCTACTCTTCTAATCCCATCTCCACATTTCTTAGAAACCTACTAGCCCTGTTATGGCTGCTTTTCCTTAGCCTTTTGGAGTCCTGGTGTGGGCGCAATTGTTACTTTGAACAAGTGGGAGTTGGCACCCCTATTTAACCTTCAGGAAAGCTGAGATCCTGGTTCATTTTTCTCTGTTTTAATACTATTTTTGAAAGCTCTGTGCTAAAGTTTCTCACTGCACTTCCTCGAGTGCCTTGGAAGTCAAAGATGCAAATGGCATTAGATAACCTTTTGAAGCCAGAGTGCAAAAGTCCTTGCTTCTTATTGGCCCATATTTTCTAGGGCTGCAAGTAGCCGTATTAAAGCTATAACTGTCAGGTTCTAATTCATCTTTTTAATGGTGTAGAATGGAAGGAATAGAGCCTCCTACTGTGGTATAATTTCACGCTGAGGAATCTGATGGGGTTCCCTGCAGTCTGATCCTTTATGGATCAGAAAGCTCACTTTCTCTTGAGCTGGAGAGCCCAAAGATTAGCTCTTTAACCCTTTTCATGCCAGAACAAGTCTGACTCTTGCTTTTGATGACTCCTCTATCCAATGGGCCTGCTCATGTGACTTCCCCCCCCCCTTTTGTGTGAAAATTTTTATTTCCCAAAGAGCAGGAAGGCAGAATGGTTCTTAATTGTTTGGAGAATGTGCATAAGTACTAAACCAAGTAAAACAGTCAGCTAAACATAGCAGAAGATAAAATTATATTAAAATAATGGTAACAGACACAGCAATTGTCTATTCATTTTGATGATTATAGCTTCAACCATCTTTTTGGGGCAGAGGGGAAATCCAACACCCCACTGACTGTGAGAAAATAATCTGAGTGATAAGGTCTAAAAATGGTTCAGTGTCTCAAGACATATCAAGGATAGTCTGTGGCCTGTAGCCTATCCTTATATTGAAGCAAGATGTCTATGGAGATTCTCAGTCATCCAGGTCATGGTTCTCCCAAAGGTGCTTTTTCAAAAGGCAACTGGACTTTGTTTTTGCTTGAATACATTTCACTACTCATGCAAGAAGTTTCTTCTGTTTGAACTGAAGAAACTTCTTGGATGAAAAGCGAAATGTCTTCAAGCAAAAATAAGAAAGTCCAGTTGCCTTTTGAAAAAGCACCTTTGGGAGGTTGAAGCAAGATGCTTTGAAATGCAAAAGCAGGCACAAATAATTCCTTCCTTTATTATCATTCTAGCATCAATTGCTCTACCTGTCTGATAAGCTGCTTCTTACCCTTCCATACAGTTCTGCTAGATTTCTCCCAGTTTTCTTTTTCTTTCTTTCTTTCTTTCTTTCTTTCTTTCTTTCTTTCTTTCTTTCTTTCTTTCTTTCTTTTCTTTATTTCTTTCTAACGGAGGAAGACAACAAACAGGCAAACAGAGCTTAATTCTGGATTATCCTGGTAAAATGGAAACAGAAAACTAGAGGCATCCCTACAGAAAATGCATGATCTATGACTATAATAAAGATTAGATTTGATCTGATTTGATGACTGATCTTTGACACTGTCTCTGTGGTTTAAAGGTAGATGGGAATATAACACATCCCCAATGAAATAGCACTTAGCGCTTAGACTTATATACTGCTTTGTATGGCTTTATAGCCCTCTCTGTTTATAGAGTTAGTATATTGCCCCCAACAATCTGGGTCTTCATTTTACTGACCTTGGAAGGATGGAAGGCTGAGTCAACCTTGAGCTGGTCAGGATCGAACTGCCAAACTGCAGCCAGCCGGCAGTCAGCAAAAGTAGCCTGCAGTACTGCATTCTAACTATTGTGTCACCACAGCTCAAATCATACTGTTTAGTGCTATGAAGGCCTAAAAAAAAAATTCAGATTTTTTAAAAAAATATCATTTATTCATTCATAATAAGACTGTAATTAATAACAGTAATAATTTTGCAATTCAATGGCAAGGTATCATTTTGTCACGATTAGAACATCTACACATAGATTTGAGGTACCCATAATAAAATATTAGCTTACAGGAATCTCATCCTTAACCCAGACTATGATTATTTATTTATCTTCAAAGGTCCTCATAACTGCACATTCTTTTTTTGTAAAAAGACAATATTTCTACATAATAAGCTTTTTTGCAAAAAAAAAAATGCAAAATAATATGGCTTATTTAGACTATGAAATTAATTTTGACTTCTTCATCACTTTCATCAATTACATCATGGTGTGATGCATACAGCTTGGGTATTTTTTGTGAATCTAGCCTGACCCTTAATTCTTATATTTTTTTTGTAAGTAGCAAAGAATCCAGGAAGTCATGGGTTCTTCATAAGAAAATCCCAAAAAATATATGCTCCATTGAAATTATAAATGGTTTGCTAATCATTACTGTAAATTGAGCTAGGATAAAACAATTTGATAAAACGATGCAACAGTTCCTGACAGTGATGTTTGCATTTGACAGCAAAGAAAGAACAGGTCCTGCAACCAAATCGATCGACTTTCCTTTGAAGGCAATTGGAACAGGGCTTGAATTAGGCTACGGCAAAATTCTTCCAAATTCTTCTCTGAAATCCAGAGGGATTGGCTCCAGAGGGCTAAATTAGGCTTCTCTTCTTTCAGAGGAACATTAGTTTCATCAATCAGTGCTTGCAAAGCATTTTCCTGCTTGCTGAGAGTTTCAGAAAGCTGTATCTTGCTGGCAAAGGTAAGATGCTTGCCTATGTGGCTTAGCCAGCTTTGCCACTGACTTTAGTCTCTACTTTGATAGGCTCTTAAATGGAAATCCAATAATATGTTAAGCAGAAAGACATTTTAAATCTCTTGGCTCATGATACCTGTCAAGGAAGGGAAAAAAGATTGGGGAGGGGGCATGAAGCCCCACACGTCTCTTTCCCTTTCGGGTCCCCTTTCAGGAGCTATAGCTTTACTCCCCTTAGCAACCTACTCCTCCCTTCCATCTTGGGAAATGAGGACAGCAGCTCTGCATCCCACTGAATAATGAACATGTAAATAGGACGTGGGGCTTTTGAGTGGCGTGACCCCTAAATCAGGAAGTTCTCCAAAGCAGCTACAGCAGGAATAAGAGTTTATTCCCAGCGGTGAGAATAAGTGATAGAGAACTGAATGAGAGCAGCTCATGCAAATGCTTCCCAAATTAAGCTCCGTCTGAAGTGAGAAAGGATGGATGATAAACACCCTCAGCTTTAAAAAATGGCAAAATATGCTTTGCAGGCATGAAGCTGGAGCAGTTAACAAAAGAATCTGCTATAATATTGACAGCAAAAAGCATTTCTAATGTGCTGGGCTCTGGCTACCTAAATTGAAAAAAAAAAAGTCCAATAAAGAGCCATAACCATTAGTTACACTTTCAAATCTTAAAACCATTAACAAAAGCCACTTAATTCAATTACTTTCTCAGGGCACCACCATTATAACATTATTGGAGCGATACTGGGTTACGTATAGTGTGTGTGTGGGGGGGATGCAAGTAGGTGGGTTTTTCTTTCTGTCTCTCTCATTCTCGCCCCCACCCACCCACCCAATTCATTCTCCTTTTTTATTTTTATTTTTTTTTCTGTTGCTGCTGCATTGAACTAATGGGCTAAAGTGAAATGATGTCTGTCCCCATTGACAGGTTTATGAGAATTTAATAAAGCGTGGCGTGGATAAAATGAGATATTACAAGGTCGCGCAAAGCTGATTGTCTCCGACACATCAGCATTTTTACACCCGGATGTTGACAATTCCCAGTCTAATCACACCATTTGGCTGCAGAAAGAAGTGCTTATTTCTGCTGCTGAGGAAGCTCCTACGGTTTGTCCATTTTTATTCAGAACACAACAGTTGAATTTAAAAAAGAAGAAGAAAAGAAATCAGATTGTTTTCTGAAACTGGGCTTCCAACAACACAGAAAGGGAATATGAAACAACAACATCCACAAACAACCATTCTTAGTATCTTTAATAGACCACACTTCTGGGTCACCCAAAAAAATGCATGGTCTATAAGAGGTAAATTGGGGGCTAGTCTTTTATCCTAAGGGTTATCCAACCGTGTTACCCCTCTGTAATTAACTATATGGCATTTCTATCCAAATACAATTGTTTTCATATATGCTAATATATAAACAGAGAAAAAGTAGAATACTTCCAAAATCTCTACCTTTTCTCTAGTTATACATTAGCATATAAACATTTTATCTAAGTTTGCATAGGTGCTCTCTTCTTTTGATAATGTCTTTCTAGCGATGCCTAACTGGCCATCTTACCCTAGTCAGATAGCATAACATCCACTTTTTCCATATATGAAATGTAGAAAGCATGAAGTAGACCCCGCTGCACCTCTTCCAACAAATTCAAATAAAGGTAAAGGAGGAAGGGTTCTTCTCAGATGGGATATCAGATCTTCATCCTCATCAACTGCCAGCAGAACGGCATTTATTTTTTAAAGCTTGTGTTGGTTATTACTATCTACCAATTTCAAAGGACTACCTTCAGCTTTTGGGCTCATTAGAGTAGAGTAGAGTAGAGTAGAGTAGAGTAGAGTAGAGTAGAGTAGAGTAGAGTAGAGTAGAGTAGAGTAGAGTAGAGTAGAGTAGAGTAGAGTAGAACAGAACAGAACAGAACAGAACAGAACAGAACAGAACAGAATAGAATAGAATAGAATAGAATAGAATAGAATAGAGCTGGAAGTGACCTTGGAGGTCTTCTAGTCCAGCCCCCTGCTCAAGCAGGAGAACCTATACCATCTTAGACAGTGAATGTCTAGTCTCTTCTTAAAAACCTCCAGTGGTCTAAGAAAGTAGAGAGCATCACTCTTCTGAATTGCTGGAAAGGCCAGGCCTTCACTCAAGTTCTACAAAAGTTTCATCCCCTGGTTAAATTTAAGACTCAAACACTTATGCTAAGAACATTTATTCTGGTGCCAGACAGAAAAACATTTCCTGGATTTTCTCTTTCTACCAGTTTTTATTCAATTCAATGAAAGAAAATTAAGCTTTTGATTTTTTTTTCAAAGAAGAGGATTTTGGAAAAAGCGTAATAGTTGTGAGTATGTTGTTCCTGCATTTATTTAGATATAAACCCAGACTAAGTGACAGCATTGTGTCTTTCACTCCACTTGGTTTCCCACAATTCCACTAAACGTCAAGTAAAAATATCATAAAGGAACACCTACTGCAGAGCTTTTTTTGGTACTGATGCTTCAGCTACTATGCAGGACGTGTCCCACATGGGAGAAATGGTTAACGGTTAATTTTCTTATTTTCTTAGAGCGCTCAGAGCTATTTTGATGACGAATTACAAATAAGGCTGATTTGCACCCAACTCTGAGCAGTAGCAAATATGAGCTCTTTTTCTCTAAACCCTGGCCAACTTTGCAAAGTATACCCATTTTATTTAAAGAGGGAATATTTAGACTGTAAGCAGTGTCAGTCTATTAAAGAAAATAATGTAATTCAAGTGCTATCTATTATTCCCCGTATATATCAAACTCCTCTAGGAACACTTTTCTTCCCTTCCCAAAAATCCAAATCAAACCAAATCCATACTCCTACATAGTTTTTCTCTGTTATTTACAGTTCATTTAAAGTTTGGCAGCAATATTTAGAACATTAACAACGTGATATGTATTTCATATAAGAAACTCAAGTTTGCCCCCTAGTGAGCATTTTTAAAAAAACACCTGTATTTTCTGGGTATGTGAAATCAAATCGCTGAAGCAGTCAATCAATATTTATTAGACTGCTGCCATCTAGCTGAACTTTCTGTATATGAATGAGAAGGAAATAAAACAGCTGTGTTCTATCTTTCAGGGAGAACATCAGATGCAACATCTTTCTCCCTGAAATGTTCATTTGTATAATCTTTGGTTCTGTGCATGTAGACACTGTGAGAATGGAATAAATATGCAATCACGTGGCACTTATAACCTATAGCAGTATTTCTCAACCTTGGTAACCTGAAGATGTGTGGACTTCAATTCTCAGAATCCCCCAGCCAGAATTTTCAGAATTCCCCACCCATCTGCTGGCTAGAGAATTCTGGGAGTTGAAGTCCATACATCTTCAAGATTGAGAAACACTGACCCATGGCCTGCAATCCATTCATCATCTTTGCTGTAGTACATAACACCTTGTACAGAAGTTGTACGGATATTTCAATTTTTTTTAGTCCTGTCCCTAAATCTGTGTTCAAATCTTAACACTCAGAGCTCCTTCAGAAGCTGTCATAAATTATTTGTATACACACACACAGAGACACACACACAGACACACAGACACACACACACACACACACACACACCATATATATACCCAAAAAAAAACATTATGGCTTTCTTTTCGGGGGATGTCTTATTTTGCAGCCACCTGCCCACTCCATATCACTGTCTGGTTGCTCGTGGCCACAACGGGGCAGGTGAGCATGCGTCGCATCAGTGCCACCATCAGGGGTGGTGGGGGTGGAGCTGTCCCATGTGCCTCAGGACCCTTGAAGCCAGGCCACTCCCTGCTCAGTGACCTCTCCCCACCCACTCAATGACCCAGCTGCCTGCCCATCTCTTCCCTTTCACTCCCCTCCCGAGCCAGACTGCCATGCTATGGAGGATGGGCAGGGGAGGCTCGGTTGCCTTACCCGGTCTCCCTCTGCTCTTTCGGAGCCAGGGGAAACATCTGGCAGGTAGAGGGAGGCTGCAGGGGAGGCTTGTGTCACCCAATTCTTCGGCTCCCCCACCTGTCCGTGCCACTCTCCTCCTCGCCTTTTGCACTGGCACTGCCCTTGCCTCCCGAGCATCTGCCCTGGGAAGCCCTGTAAGCCGTTGTGGCCGCGGCACAGCAACAGAGAGCAGACAGGCAGCTTCTGACAGGTGGAGGGGGGCAGCAGGAAAGGCTGCCATGGGAGAGTTGGCGGAAGAGAAGGAGGTGGTGGTGCCACTGGGCAGGTGATCTACGGGGCGAAGCAGGGGTGGCCAGGACTGAAGAAAGACCCTCCAGTGGCAGACACAGCTGTTGCACAGTGGCAGTAAAGCCTTTTGCTGTCACTCCCCCCCTGGCTCCAAAACAGTGGAGAGCACCAGTAAGGTGACCGAGCCTTCACTGCTCATCCTCTGTAGCATGGCAGTCAAGCCTGGGAAGGGAGTAAAAGGGAAGAGGCAGCCAGGCAGCTGGGTCATTGAATGGGCAGGGGGAGGTCACCGAGTGGTGAGTGGCCTGTCTGCAAGGGCCCCGAGGGAAGCAGGTACAGGGTGTGTGGGGCAACTCTACCCCACCTGTCTCACCTCAACTCGTGGCAGCGACACTGGTGCAATGTGTATTCTCCTGCCCTGCTGCAGCAGCGAGCAACCAGACAGTGGGATGGAGTGGGGGGTGCTCTTAACTAGCGCTTATTTTCTGGGTGGGTCTTATTTTTGGGGAGACACGGTATGCTATCCACCCAGCTATTGAAATACTTCATATTGTTTGGATATATTTGAAAGCATCTTCATCCTGACCTTTATTTGTGCATCTAAGTCAGCCTTCCACTTTAAAGTCCTAAATTAGATTCTCCTTTTCACTTGTGCTGAATTGTATATACAAAATATACTTTGTTCAGCCCCAAAGAGAATAAGTCTATGGTTTTAAGGCAAGGGATGAACCAGCCTCCCTTGGGCTTGTGGGATAATCAACTTCAGCATGAATAAGCTTTTCCAAAAGTAAATGACATGTATGTAAATGTTCTACAATAAACTGTCTCCACCCGTCTCTTGTATTCTTTGGAGGGGAGAGATTGGGGTAAACACAGTGCAGTGATGCTGTGCAACACATTTCTGCTGATGAATGCAGCCAATAATAACATAGTTTTATGTATCATTAATTTTTTTAGCATCCAAAACAATAAGTTTTTCTGAGTACAGATAATGCAGTAATCACTCACAATTGCCAATAGAATTATCGGCATTCAGCTGTGTAAAACAACAACGAGAACATGAGCTTTTAGCTTTTAAAAGGCAGCAAAAGGAAATAAATTCCCCCTACTCTTTTAACATTCACATTAAATACAAAGCTGCATCAAAGCCTAATCCTGTGGGTTAACGTCTGGCTTTCAAATACGGGATAATGTAACTAGCCAGTTCAAACCACCTTGGTGCAAAATAGCAGAGCTTGTATATTTTTGAACTGCTGCCCCTCGTTTTCTACCAAAAAGGAATTCTTTGAGAATGACAAAACAATATAGTATAGCTTTCTCCAATTTGGTGCCATCTAATGGTGGATTTTAACTCTCACCCTGTCAATCAATATGAACAACACATATCACTTTCACTGAATTCTATACTGTAGATCCGTGGTGGCGAACCTATGGCACGCGTGCCACAGGCGGCACGCAGAGCCATCCCTGTGGGCACACGTGCTATTGCCAGGGGGAGGTGGGGCCAGGCTGCTCCCCTCCCCCTCTCCACGTGCGCCAGCACTCTCGCTCTCTTTCTCTCTCTGCACTGAGAGTCAGGGAGCAGCTGCAAGAGCTGGGCAGATCCAGTCTGGGTGGTGGTGGAGGAGCAAGGTCCTGGAGAGAGTGAAACTGGGAGAGATAAAACCGCCAGGGCTGGGAGGACCCAGGAAGGGGATCCGGGGAAGCGGGGTCTCTGTGGGTGATTCAAAGGGAGGTGACGCAGCGAGGCACACGGCCCTGTCTCCGCCTGATGCTGGGTTGATTTAATGCTCCCGGCTTCTTCGTGACTTCCCCTCCTGATCAAAAGGCAGCTGATGCTAAGGGCTGGGCTGCAACAACCGCACCACCCACACGCCCGAAGTCGGGGTGGGCAGAAGGCCGGGGGACCTCCGTGAGGGTGCATGAATGAAGGCGGAAAGCAATGCTGTAACCCGACGTCTGCCTGGCCGGCTAGTCATCCTTCCAGTTATTTTAGCGCAAAATTGCTTCGGGTTGCCCCATCTGTAAAGTTGAGCTAGACTTGGTGTGGCTGGATACCGCTGCGAGCTGTTGTTTTGGCAAGAGAACAATGGAGGCCTGTTGGGCCTTTTTTTTTTTTTTTTTTGCCTATTGGCATGGAAAGCGCTCGTCTTGGTTGCGCTGGGCTTCCAAACAGGTGGCCGTACCATTTGCTGAAAAAGGGGTGGGTGGATCGTGCAAAACTGAAATACTTCATTTTAAGCTGTGTTACTGGAAGCCTTAGGTGTTGCGATTCTAAAGCGGAGGCCCTGTTCCATCAGTCTGGTTTACTCAACTAAGTATGTACAGGTGGTTTTTTTTTTTCATAGAAGGCACAGAACGGCGTTCTGGCACCTTTTTTCAACAGAGTTTGTGGAACTAAAAAAAGTTCAGTCAGACCTTCCAACTTCTTGCGAAAAAAAAAAAAAAAATCTCACAAGGAGTTGGCAGGTCTGACTGAACTTTTTTTAGTCCCAAGAACTCCGTTTCCCTGCAGCAGAAGAGAAACACGCCAGAGCTGGAAAGCAGGTTAGCAAAGAAATGCTTTCGGGAAGAGGGAAGAGTTGTACTGGGAGGAGAAGCAGCAGGAAATGGAGCTGCTGTTTCCAGAATAGAGACATGGAGCAATGCAGGGCAACAAGCAAGGGCTGTTCTCTGCTCTGCATCCCTGCGCAGAGCTGCTCTGTTCTCCATTCTCCGTAAGACAGGCGACAAAGGACTGGCGGAGGGAGGCGGTGGGGGAGGCTTGTGCCACCTGGTCATGGCGCAAGCCACGGGAGAGTTGGCAGAGGACAAGGAGACAGCAGCTGCGCCCGGGCAGGTGATCTAGGTGGGGCAAAGCTTAAAGAAAGCCCCTCCAGGAGTGCACAGCGGCAGTGGAACTGTTCATTGTCACTCCCCCCTGGCTCTGAAATGGCAGAGGGGGACCAGGCCTACCCTGCCCATCCAATCTGCCGTAGCATGGCAGTCCCGCTCGGGAGGGGAGTTCTAGCACCTTTTTTCTTACAAAAAAAGCACTGAGTATGTATGTCCTTTTTTTTTTACTCTTTCTATCCCAACATAGCCTTCTTCCATTCTTGTAACATGCTGTATCTCCATAGTATTCGCAAAATTATCTCCATAACGTTCCCTCTTTTGTGAATGCCCCACTATCTTAAACGTGTCCCTCTTTCCCCAACTCTCCTCCCTCCCTTCTTTTCACCTGTCACCAAATTTCCTTTCTGCACCTCTGTTCTTTTCATCCTATTTCATTCCTCATCAGTTCCCTTTTCATACCTGTATTTGTACACAAATAGCAACAGGTTGTCAACCATTTATGCAGGCTCAGACCTTATTGCCACAAAGTGTGTGCATACATGAGCAAGCACACATATGCTTTATTTTTATCTTGTATGGAAACATTTGTTGTTCCATCAGAGATTCAAGAAGACACATAGCACCGTTTACAAGGATTGATGGGTAACTGCCCTTACTGCACATATTTTTTCAACCTATTATAAAAAAAACATGTATTGTCAACAACAACAACAACAAAAGAAAATGCCTGCATGTTTATGTGTGTTTTTGCATTCATCAGACACTACTGTAGCTTTTGTAATTTTTACCTACTTCTTCCCATTCTCTAAAGATAATAACATTTTTGACATGTATACATACTATGTCATTGGAATGTGAAGCACAGTGCAATGCATTGTACACTTTATATAGATTCAGACAGTTTCACCTGAGGCCAAAGGAATAAACATCACACATGGCACACAAACAACCTTCCTTCCTTCCTAGACTAACTGAACCCTAGTCAAGACACGCTGATATGTGTGCATACACACACACACAGAGAGAGAGAGAGAGAGAGACATATATAGAGACAGACAGATATGTATATATATGTGTGTGTGTGTGTGTGTGTGTGTGTGTGTGTATATATATATATATATATATATATATATGTTTGTTTTCGTAGATTTTCACGGGTACAGGTATGCAGGTCTTACAACGCTAAAGGAGTCCTACAATGTTGTGTCGGTTGGTGGGTCCTACAACGTTGTGTTTTGAGTCCTATAGTGATGTGATCTAGAGTCCTACATTAGTGTGTTGGGTAATGGGTCCAGCAATATTGTGTTTTCTGATTACCCGTGTGTCGGTCGTGGAGTTGATGAGTCCTACAATGCTTTGTCGGTTTGTTAGGCCAAACAATAACTCCTACACAGCCAACCAACCCACCTACAGCAACTAAGCCAGCACTCCACACACCCCACCAATATTTATAGAGAGACGGCAGCTCCGATCACACTTTGCTCGCACAAGCACGAAGCCGAAGACCCCAGCCTGAAGATGACGAGTGGGACCTCGTCGAAACGTCGCCAAGATACTCTCAATCTTACATGGGAAAAGACCCGAATACGCCAAGACCTGTATGCATGTATATAGAATATAGGTGTATGTATAGGTATACATATGTGTGTGTATGTGTGTATGTATATATATATTATATATATGACTGCCATTAAACATAGAAATTCTACAGGACCAATAAGCAGTTCCAAATAACCATATATATCACTAGAAACTGAGCACAAAAGTTTATAATTACTTGAAGAATATAAGAGTATAAGAAATGAGCTTGGATGATGCGTCCTAGAATTCTCTACCCAGCAAATCTGGAAGGAAGAATCCAAGTTGGGAAAAGCTGGATAGCAATCGGACTTGGTGGAGGAAGACTGCCATTTGTATGGCTGGTTCATCAGGCCTTCTGGTTATCACTGAGCAACTAGTTTTTATATATATAAAAAAAGGACAGGTAGCCCTCTATTTACAACCACAGTTGAGCCCAAAATCTCTGTTTCTAAGCGAGACAGCTATTAAGTGAATTTTGCCCCATTTTACGTCCTTTCTTGCCACAGCTGTTAAGTGAATCACTGCAATTGTGAAGTTAGAAACACTGTTGTTAAGTGAATCTGGCTTCCTCATTGACTTTGCTTGTCAGAAGGTTGCAAAAGGTAATCACATGGGACACACATGGGACACACTGCGACTGTGATAAATATGACAAGTGTCTGAACTTTGATTATGTGACCCTGGGATGCTGCAATGGTTGTTAAGTGTGAAAAATGGTAAGTCGTTTTTATTTTCAGTGCTGTTGTAACTTTGAAGGGTCACTATATGAATTGTTGTAAGTCGAGGACTAACTGAGGTAAATTTCTTCTACAGTGAGATACTCATCAGATTTATTGTCCCAAAGGCCATTAGTCCTCCATGTCTGTTTTGCCTCCAGTGGGCAAATGGAAAAATCATGTGGTATCTCTCAAAGAAGTGGATGCGGTTTTGTGATGTGGTTTTGTGATCGGATTACCAGTTTCTGCATTAAGTATCATTCTTTTTTTTATGCATGGCTCAATTTTTGCAACACATATTAATTGCCTGTCATCCACACCCAGTGGGCCACACGCCCAGTGGGGGCCATACCCAGTGGGCTATGCCCTCCCGGCACCGAGCGATACATAACTGAGTTTTGGATTGCAGTTTGGGCACTCACTCCCTAAAATGCCATTATGGCTCTAGACCAGGGGTAGGCAACCTTGGCTCTTTTATGTCTCGTGGACTTCAACTCTCAGAATTCCTGAGCCAGCCATGCCGGCTCAGGAATTCTGGGAGTTGAAGTCCACGAGACATAAAAGAGCCAAGGTTGCC
Organism: Protobothrops mucrosquamatus; assembly: GCF_001527695.2. Taxonomy (NCBI): domain Eukaryota; kingdom Metazoa; phylum Chordata; class Lepidosauria; order Squamata; family Viperidae; genus Protobothrops; species Protobothrops mucrosquamatus. The sequence continues at coordinate 1,795,503 of NW_015386470.1, forward strand.
TACCCCTGCTCTAGACCAGTGTTTCTCAACCTTGACAATTTTAAGGCATGTGGACTTCAACTCCCAGAATTCCACAGCCAGCATTGCTGGCTGTGGAATTCTGGGAGTTGAAGTCCACATGCCTTAAAATTGTCAAGGTTGAGAAACACTGCTCTAGACCATAAAATTGGGGCCAAATTCCTATAGTTATTATATAACGCACAATAAAGTTGCTAAGATATCATCAGATACACAAACTACTAATTCTGCTGTCTGCTAGTTATTGATTTTATTTTTTCAGCCTCACATTCAACATTAATAAGTATAGCATTTTTTTTTAAAAAAAATAATGACCTGGAAATGTTATAAATGGAAAACTCCGGAACTTTTTCTTTCTTTTCAGAAAGTTCTACTGGTGTTGGGCGTGAGGACAAACAGACTAGGCAAGATCAAATCTTCCCCGTCCACCTCCAGCTGACTTAATCCTCACGGATTTTTCTGGGGTTTTTTTTGAAGCTGTATTTGATCATTACAATTCAGCTGCGTTAGGAGGGGGAGGGCGAAGGTTCCCGTCTACTATTTTTTTTTTGGGGGGGGGAGATGCTCGAAAAAGTGGCTCCTTTATAAACTAAGGATCGAAGTATTGGATCATTAGCGAAACTTTCTCAAACAGCTGTATTGTATAACCACGTTTTCACCAAAAGAACATGTGTGACTAACAAGCTAATTTCGAGGGGAAAGGCGCGAGAACCAAACGAAAAAGTTTGCGGTGCACGCCACTTCGGGAAGGCACCTTCTCCGTAGAAGCCTTTGCAAGGGTGGAGTCCGAGTACAAATTGTTCTTCCTTTCGCATCTTTGCACAGAGCGGAGTGGGAGGAGTCGGAGTATAAAAGCGACCGAGGCGCCGCGGACTGCCGCTCGGCGATGAGGATGTGCGTAGCTCTGATTTCTGCTTTCCTGGGCTGCTCGCTAGCGACCCTCTTCCTGCTGAAATGGCGGAGGAGAAGGCAGGTCCAAGGCAAGATAGGCAAGGCGAGGAGCCGGCGGCAGCGCGCGTTCGAGCAAATGGGAAGAGCCGCTCAGCGCTTCCAAGAGCAGGTCAGGGGAAGCCGTTTTGGTGTTGTTTTTTCTCTCCCCCCCCCCCCAGCTCTGCCAGCTCGAGAAAGTCTGCAACAAGCAGACATCCATCCCCACGTTCACAGACATAGGGAGAGGCAAGAGGGGTACGCTTCGAAATGGGGATGGACTTGCTCCGGGAGATTTACTTTCTTGCAGTCTTTTTTTAAAGGAACTAAAGCTCCTAGTTTTGGCTTTGTGTTTGTGTGGGTTCTAGAGATTTAAACTCTGCTCTCTATGAATTCCGTTTCACTATTCTGAGTTGCAGGAGATCACTGGGCAATTGAGGTGGAGAAGTTGGATGGTTTTGGTATGCACGTGTTTGACAAGTATTTTTTTTTTATTTTTATTTTGTTCAATTTATATGGGCACCGATCTCAAATTGATGTCTGGGTGGGTAACAATTAAAATAGACCAACATCATAAATAATTTATATGGCCTTACCTAATAAAACAGTTCTATTTTGTATTTTATCTGATTAGAATATTAGTTACCGGATGCAGAATGGGAAAACCTGCCTGTGCTTGTTGTGTATTTCATCAGAGTCAAGGTTTTGTCTTGAGTAAGAAAGTCTGTTTCATTTTCATAATTAAAATGAAATCTGTCCAAAGAAAAAGTCTTCATTAAGATCCAGTCCATGCTGGGAATAATTAAAATGGAGACTGCTTTAGAAAGGTTGTAGTTTATTGAAGAACAGAGCCAGACAGAAAGATGGTTCTGGGAAAACTGACCACATGTAGTAGGGAGTGGTGGGCTTTTATACCTTCTTGAGCTTTTGTTTGGAGTTGTTCCTATGGCATGAACTTTGACCTGATGGCATGAACTTTGACCTGAGTCTGTATGCCTTTCTGGTATTCTGAGGGTGGTGGGTTAATCTTATTATAACCCAAAAGTCAGTGCTTTTTTTGTAAAAAAAAAAAAAAAAAAAAAAGGGTGCCGGAACTCACACGTCATACAACCCGCCTTGCCTACCCTACAAGGTTCCATCCAAAAAAGGTGCCGGAACTCCGTTCTGGGCATTCTATGAGAAAAAAAGCCCTGCCAAAAGTTATATCCTGCTTCCCTGGGGCTGTGACTGACGACTTGGATTTTTTGGTGTGAGGGATTGTTGATTCTAGGGATCTTTCTTTCTAATCCCATCTTCCTGCCTCCAATCTTTCTGACAAGATTATCACATCTGCATTTCTGCAGCCCTGGTTTCTGTTTGGGGCAGAGAAACTTGGGGGGGGGCCTCTGCCTTTAAAATCCTTTGGGGAAATATATTCTGCCTTTTTAATATTTCCCAAAATATTTCTTTCTCTGGATTCTTCCCACAAGACATAAGAAAGCAACGCTTGTAAACTGACTTGTGTTACCTGTTCAACAGTGTAAGCTTGCATATTTATTCATTTAAAAATTTACATAGCCATCCAGTTTCTAAAAAACTTGGGGCAGTTCCCAATCCAAAGTTGAAACAAAATGTATCTTCCCAGAAGTATATCCCATTGAATTAAGTAAAATTTACTTCTAATGAATATATTTTATTCATTAATCACATTTATATGGCTGCCCATCTCACAAGAAGCAAGTCTGAGTGAATGAATAAATGAATGAAACAAATATAAAAGCCAATCATTATAAAAATATGAAAGTCATAGTAAAAATGAAAAACATTATAAAAATGTGAACTGTATGAACCACATGGAGAGAGTAAAAAAGGTCAACCATAATGGAGCCATCAAAAAATGTCTCTGGTTCCTTCGGATTCCCAGGCTTGGTGGTATAACCAGGCCTTGAAGAACAGGATGGAGGTAGCCTAGCTTCAGGCAGGAGGAGGGGAAGAAAATGTGTAGGTTTGCTGGCTATGGAACTCTAAATATATTAGCTTACATTTGATAATTCTGGATAGGTTTTATAGATATAACTATTTAAATGCATTTTTACTCTGACTATCCATGTAATCATCAGTGACTCTGTTTCTTAATACATTTGGTATATTTACTCTTTCTTAGGCAGTTTAAGTAGTCCTTGACTTATGCCTGGTCACTTAGCGACCGTTTGAAGTTATGACAGACGCTCCCCAAAGCTACTTGTGACCCGGTGTTAAAGTTATGGCTGCTGTAGCACCCCTGCAATAATTTACCCACCCATCTTGTTCTACTGAGTCCCTCCAACCAATTATCCTTCCAAGGGAGATCAACTGGTTGTTGCTGGCTGGTGCTTGCAAGCCTCCAGCATCCTTCTCTTACAGCAGTACCCAACTTATTTTCCCATTCTTAGCAGCTGGGAAATGTACTATCAGGCTGCAACACTCTCTTGGATAAAGGAATGGATACACCTAAGGAACAGGAGACTGTTAGCACTAGAAGGCCATGACATGCAGACAGGGTCACATGCAATACTATGGGACGGGAAACACAAGGCACATCAGTATTTTCAGAAACACCATATTTGTTGTTAATTGCGAAGTCGTGTCCGACCCATCACGACCCCATGGACAACGTTCCTCCAGGTCTTCCTGTCCTCTGCCATCTTCTGGAGTCCATTTAAGTTCACGCCTACTGCTTCAGTGACTCCATCCAGCCACCTCATTCTCTATCGTCCCCTTCTTCTATTGCCCTCAATCTTTCCCAGCATTAGATCCTTCTCCAGTGAGTCCTTCCTTCTCATTAGGTGGCCAAAGTGTTTGAGTTTCAACTTCAGGATCTGGCCTTCTAAAGAGCAGTCGGGGTTGATCTCTTCTAGGACTGATCGGTTTGAACGCCTTGCAGTCCAAGGGACTCGCAGGAGTCTTCTCCAGCACCATAGTTCAAAGGCCTCAATTCTTTGTCGCTCAGCCTTTCTTATGATCCAACTTTCACATCCATACATTGCAACTGGGAAAACCATGGCCTTGATTATACACACTTGTGTTGGCAGGGTGATGTCTCTGCTTTTTAGTATGCTGTCTAGATTTGCCATAGCTTTCCTCCCCAGGAGCAAGCATCTTTTAATTTCTTGGCTGCAGTGCCCATCTGCGGTGATCTTGGAGCCCAGGAAAATAAAATCTGTCACTACCTCAATTTCTTCCCCATCTATTTGCCAGGAATTGAGAGGGCCGGATGCCATGATTTTGGTTTTCTTAATGTTGAGTTTCAAACCAACTTTTGCACTCTCCTTCTTCATTCGCATCAAGAGCTCTTTAGTTCCTCTTCACTTTCTGCCATTAGAGTGGTATCATCTGCATATCTTAGGTTGTTGATATTTCTCCTGGCAATCTTAATTCCAACTTTTGATTCATCTAGCCCTGCCTTTCTCATGATGTGCTCTTAAATAGGCAGGGCGACAGTATACAGCCTTGCTGGACTCCTTTCCCAGTTTTGAACCAACCAGTGGTTCCGTGTCCAGTTCTCACTGTTGCTTCTTGACCCACATATAGGTTTCTCAAGAGACAAATAAGATGGTCTGGTACTCCCATCTCTTTAAGAACTTGCCACAATTTGTTGTGATCCACACAATCAAAGGCTTTAGCATAGTCAATGAAGCAGAAGTAAATGTTTTTCTGGAACTCCCTAGCTTTCTCCATGATCCAGCGTATGTTGGCAATTTGATCTCTAGTTCCTCTGCCTCTTCGAAATCCTGCCTGTACTTCTGGTAGTTCTCGGTCCACGTACTGCTGGAGTCTAGCTTGTAGGATTGTAAGCATAACTTTACTAGCATATGAAATGAGTGCAATGGTGCGATAGTTTGAACATTCTTTGGCATTGCCTTTCTTTGGAATGAATGTAAACTGATCTTTTCCAATCCTGTGGGTACTGTTTTCCAAATTTGCTGGCAAATTGAGTGTAGCACATTTACTGCATCGTCTTTTAAGATTTTGAATAGCTCAGCTGGAATGCTGTCACCTCCACTAGCTTTGTTGTTGCTCAGATTTCCTAAGGCCCATTTCACTTCAGATTCTAGGACAGTGGTGGCGAACCTTTTAGAGACCGAGTGCCCAAACTGCAACCTGAAACCCACTTATACATCGCCGGGTGCCGGGGGCGTGGCCACCAAATGGGTGTGGTCAAGTGGGAGTGGCCACCAAGTGGGTGTGGCCACCAAGTGGGTGTGATTAAATGGGCGTGGTCACTGAATGGGTGTGACCAAGTGGGCGTGGCCACCAAATGGGCATGGCCAAGTGGCCGTGGCCACCAAATGGGCGTGGCCGAGTGGGCATTGTCACCTCGATGTTGCTCCTGAGATGCCTGTGGGGGCTGGGCAGGATTGGGGGCGATCCAGGGGTTCTCTGGCAGGTGAGGCAGTGAGTAGGA
>NW_015386470.1:1802177-1819736 GCF_001527695.2 Protobothrops mucrosquamatus
ACTAAAGACCATTACAAACCATAATTTGAAATCCGACCATATGTGAGAATCTCCCTCCATCCACCTTCCCCACAAACTTCCTCATTTCCACCCTTTCCAACTGTCAATGATGAAGCCCAGCCCCTCCCCCTCCTCCTCTGCAGCCAAGCGGAAGAAGCTTAGCAGCAGGAGGCCAGAGACGAGGCAGGGCTGAGGTGAGGAAAAACTTACAGCTTTTGCTTGTTCTCTCTCTCGCTTTCTGCTGCGTGCTACAAAACCGAAACTTCCTTAGTTTAGTGAGCGTAAAAGAGCTGCGCATGCGCAAAGAGGAGGGAAGCAGGAATGGCTCGCGTGCCATCAGGGACGGCTCTGCGTGCCGCCTGTGGCACGCGTGCCATAGGTTCGCCACCACTGTTCTAGGATGTCTGGCTCGAGGTCAGTGACCACCCCATCATGGTTATCTGGGATGTTAAGCTCATCCTTTTTAGTTCTTCTGTGTAGTTTTGCCACCTCTTCTTAATCTCTTCTGCCTCTGTTAGGTCCCTGCCATTTTGGTCCTTTATAATGCCCATCTTTGCATGAAACGTTCCTTTCATATCTCCAATTTTCTTGAAGAGATCTCTGGTCCTCCCTATTCTGTTGTTTTCTTCTATTTCTTTGCACTGTTCATTTAAGAAGATATTCTTATCTCTTCTAGCTATTCTCTGGAATTCTGCATTCAATTGGGTGTATCTTTCTCTTTCTCCTTTGCCTTTCGCTTCCCTTCTTTTCTCAGCTATTTGCAAAGCTTCCTCAGACAGCCATTTTGCTTTCTTGCATTTCTTTTTCTTTGGGATGGTTTTAGTTGCTACCTCTTGTAAATGTTGCGAACCTCTGTCCATAGTTATTCAGGCACTTTGTCTATCAGATCTAATTCCTTAAATCTATTTGTCACCTCTACTGTATATTCCTCAGGAATATGATTTAGTTCGTAACTGAGTGGCCTAATGCTTTCCCCTACTTTCTTCAATTTAAGCCTAAATTTTGCAACGAGAAGCTCATGATCTGAGCCACAGTCAGCTCCTGGTCTTGTTTTTACTGACTGTATAGAGCTTCTCCATCTTTGGCTGCAGAGCACATAGTCAATCTGATTTCTGTGTTGACCGTCTGGTGATGTCCATGTGTAGAGCCATCTCTTGGAAAAGAGTATTTGTTATGACCATCGTATTCTCTTGACAAAATTCTATCAGCCTGTGCCCTGCTTCATTTTGTACTCCAAGGCCAAACTTGCCTGTTATTCCGATTATCTTTTGGCTTCCTACTTTAGCATTCCAATCCCCCATGATGATAAGGACATCATTTTTTGGTGTTAATTCTATAAGGTGCTGTAGGGCTTCATAGAACCAGTCAATTTCATCCTCTTCAGCACCAGTGGTTGGGGCATAGATTTGGACTGCTGTGATATTGAATGGTTTGCCTTGGATTCGAACTGAGATCATTCTGTCATTTTGGAGATTGTATCCCAGTATTGGTTTTCCTATTCTTTTATTGACTATGAAGGCTACTCTATTTCTTCTGAGGGATTCTTGCCCACAGTAGTATGCCTGATGGTCATCTGAGTTAAATTCACCCATTCCTGTCCATTTTAGTTTGCTGATTCCTAAGATGTCGATGTTCAGTCTTGTCATCTCTTGTTTGACTACGTCTACCTTGCCTTGATTCATGGATCTTACATTCCAGGTTCCTGTGGAGAAAAGATCTTTACAGCATCGGACTTTCCTTTCACCACCAGATATATCCACAGCTGAGCGTCCTTTCGGCTTTGGCCCAGTCGCTTCATTCTTTCTGGCGCTACTAGTACTAGCCCTCTGCTCTTCCCCAATAGCATATTGGACACCTTCTGACCTGAGGGGCTAATCTTCCAGCGTCATATCTTTTTGCCTTTTGTTACTGTCCATGGGGTTTTCATGGCAAAGATACTGGAGTGGTTTGCCATTTCCTTCTCCAGTGGATCACATTTTGTCAGAACTCTCTGCTATGACCTGTCCGTCTTGGGTGGCCCTGCACGGCATAGCTCATAGCTTCATTGAGTTACGCAAGCCCCTTCGCCATGACAAGGCAGTAATCCATGAAGGAGAACACAATATTAGATGGGCACTATTAGATATATGGATTAAAATTAAAAAATCTAATTACCAAAAAATCCCCAATTGGATTTCGACACTGGAGATATTTCTGCACCCAAAATTTATGAACCTAGGAAGGGTAATTACATACAAAGACATTCTAGATGAGAACGGAGAGCTGAAAACAAGGGGACAACTATTAGAAAATGGCATAGAGCTGGAATGGTGGGCGTATCTGCAAATACAATCATGATACAGGAAAGATAAAAAAGAACCTGGGATAAAATTAGAACATACAGAATTGGATAAAATCTTGCTAGGAACTGAAGATCAAACAATAAAAAAGATATACCAGTATCTATTAGAACAAGACATGCTAGAAGAACAAGTAAAAGATACAATGCTAATTTGGAGCAAAAACTTTGGCTATAGTATTGACTTAGACCAGTGGTTCTCAACCTGTGGGTCGGGACCCCATTTGGGGTCGATCGACCATTTCATGGGGGTCGCCAAGCAAGGCTGTCCGCCATTTTTTTTCCCTTTTCCGGCGGATGCCTTACCTCCCTTGGGCTGGGCCAGCTGGTGGTCGGCCTGCTCCGTCTCTGCCGCTTGCCAGCTACGCCTCGGCCAGCGCAGGGGCAGAACCACACATGCGCGGCGCTCCCGGGCAGGGAAAGTCCTCGACTTACGAGCGGTTGGGTAGTCCTCAACTTACGACCGGTTTAGTCCTCGACTTACGACCGGTTTAGTCCTCAACTGATGACCGGTTTAGTCCTCGACTTACGACCGGTTGGGGTCACGGCATTAAAAAGGTTGAAAACCACTGACTTGGACAATTGGCAATTATTATGGGACAGGAACAGGAGACTAACGTTAGCTACCACTTATAAAGAAAATCTATATAAGATGTTTTACAGGTGGCATCTTCCTCCCACAAGATTAGCAAAAATGGATAAAAATTCTTCACCGATATGTTGGAAATGTAGAAAATCACCAGGAATTTACTATCACATGTGGTGGGAATGCCCAAAGGCTCAAGAATATTGGCATCTAATAAAAAATTGGTTGGAAGAGATATTATTATTAAAAATTGAATCAAAACCAGAAAACTTTTTATTAGGGATTATTAAGGATAAATTCAGCAAGGGACCTTTATACTTAGTTTTGCACATTCTAACTGCAGTGAGACTAGCTTACGCTCAGAAATGGAAGGGGAAAGAAACTCCCACTGAAGAAGAAGTAATAAATAAACTCCTATCTTGCACTGAAATGGATAGGTTAACATTAGAGCTCAAAAATAAAACTGAAACAGACTATTTTGAAATTTGGAATGAAGTGTATAAATGGCTAGATTCAAAGAGGCATGCTGAAACTAATGTTGATGAGTAAGTTGATAACTAAGAAATTTTTATACCAGTACTTTTTATATAAGATAGAATTAAAAGTGATCTAATTACAATGTATATTACTGTAAGAATGCTCACTTTGTTATAATGTAAAGAAACTTTTTTATTTTTTATAAGGTAATATCAATAGTATTGTTTAAACCAGGGAAGTTGTATCATATCCAATGTGTCTTTTTTTTAAACTGTATTTTGTCCAATGTGTTTTCTTTGTCTTTAACTGTATATGCAATAAAATTTAATTAAAAAAGAAAAACAACGTCCAATTGCATTTTGAAAAAAGCATCTTTGGGACAACCATGACCTGGATGACTGACAATCTTCATAAAATTCCCCAAACAAATGGAGCCTCCTTAAACCTCTTTAATCCCCACAGTCACATGATCAAAATTGCTGCCCTTTCCTTTTCTTGCTCTTCCCTTCCCAACAGACAGTAAGCAGTTGCTACTGGGTGAGAAAGGGAGTAAAGGATTGTGAGATTGGCTGGGAAACTGTCATGGAACATTGAAAATGAAGATCATGTGACTGCACCAGCAGCCAGTAGCAGTTACAGCTTTCCCAAATTTTAATACCTCGAGAATCGGGTCCCAGATTTTGGACACATTCTGTAAGTTAGCCCATTTGAGGTACCTAGCTTCAAAAACTGTTGCCCTATGGTGCATCATTTTGCCCAGTTAAAGATCATAACAACAAGAGTTTTTAGGAATGTATAGATAAACTGATGATAATGTATTAATACTTTCCTTATTATCCCATGTTTAATCGCTGCCAAAAATGTGACTGAGCAAGAATCGCATTAATATTTTTCCTGAAACACACATTTTACATGTATAAGGTTGAATCTGCTTAGCATTGTTTTTAATATGGATCAGAGCATCAAAATTACAGGACTGATTAGTTTATACTGGACTCACCTTCAGCTATATTGCAAAAATACTATTTTTTTCTGGATTATATGATTATATAAGTATCTAAAAGAAGCAGTGTTTTATTAAACATGAGGATTTTTTCAGAAAGTCTTAGGTTTAGTGGTTGGTCTTAGATAAAATAGTGACTCAAACGGACTTGAGACAGTCTTTGAATTTCTACCAAGTGAGTGTGGACTCTCACAACAGATGTGGATACACCTGTTCCACTCCGTAGTAAGGGATTCAATTGTTTTTACTCTTGATACACATCCTATCCTAAGAATGCTACGTTCGACTTTAAACCTGAGGACCCATAAGCATGTTTAAAAAAGTAGATTTGAAAATTGTTTTAGGAATCTGCATATTTCTTGTGGGTCACACATATTTCTTTGGCATCTTCTTTGCTGTTGCTGTTATAAGGGTCTCAGTAGTGTTAACAAATTTATCTCCTGCATAGAAAGCATTTTGTCAGTGTAGCAATAAACTTCATAAACCCATTCTCTGGCTAATTATTCAGAAAAAAGCACTCATTGAGTTCAGTGGTTAAATACTCCAAGGTAGGTATATATAGTTTGTTCCCCCCCCCAAAAAAAGGCAACAATGGATAATCTTTTCAAGCCTTAAATCTACTAATCAAGAAATAATTTGATAATAAATATATAGAAATGAAACTTCTAGTAAGGAAGAACAAATTGGCCTATAGCAGAAATAGATCCAAAGTAGTAATACCTACTTGACCTTGGAAAGTTCAGCAGAATGAAAGCTGGTTTTAGTATTTGGGTGGGAGAACAACAGGAAAACTTAGGGCTGTAAGGTAGTTTAGTTCGGCAAACTGAAAAAATATCCTAGAAGAAGACAGTAGTAATATTCCATATTGTTACCAAAAACAGCTATTAAATGTGATCGTGAAACAAAAAGAGCTGACCTTGATTCAAAGACTCAAGCAAGAATTGTATTTTTTATTTTTTAACCCTCTGAGACTGATATTATATACCTGCTGGGTGAAAGATTTTACCCTGGAATATTCAGACCTACTTAGCTTCTACATTGGGGCGCTCCAGTCTTTAGATATGAGAATCATTTTGAGGAAAAGAAAAGGGTAACATAACTCACAAGAGAAAGTAAAGAGGTAGAGGAAGCAATTCTCTTCAGGCATGAGGTAGTTTTGTAAACCAAACGGACTTGCCTTCGAATTTTTTTTTTCTCCTCTTGTAAAAGTGGGCTTCATTTCACAGGAGAAATGAAGAGATTGTCTTTCCCTGCTTTTTTCTAGGCCTTGCGGGTGACTGCAGAGTTCAACTGCATAACCGATTACATAGCAGAGGAATCCCAGCTTCTGCGTATGAACAGCGAAGGGGAAAAGGGCTTGCTCTATGGAGTTCCCGTCAGCATAAAGGATTCCATTAGCTGCAAGGTATCGCAGGGGTGGGCCTTGAGTGGGTATGCGGAGCTCTTGTGTGGCTAAAGGACAGGTAGGTGCACAGCTTGTATACCATTATATGATGAGGAGCATCTTGGCTTTGGATTTGAATTGCTTCGAGCAGGTAGCTATATATATTAATATGAGATCATCTTTTCATCTGCCTGTAATCTAATAGCTCAAATCACTTAATGCCAAATCCTGCTGTCTTTTACAAAATCTTTATTTTATTTATTTGTTACATTTTTATGTTGCCCATTTCCCCTCTAAGGTGACTCTGGGCAGCTTAAACCCTTTCTAACGGCGTGGAACAGGGTGATACAGTATGTGAGCCTGCAAACTGTAATGCACTAGGCGGGTTTTTTTTTAAATTCCCATTGTTGGTTTCTTGTATGGCTTTAAGATATGTGTTTAAATTTGTGAGTGGTTTTGCAATTAGACAGCTTTTAAATCAAATAAGCAAAAATCCATGTTGCATGCTGTGTGGGAAATCAGCTATATCTTAAAAATGTGCTGGAAAATTGTTTAGATCTGTGATAACCAAAATAAAATTTACCTTATGCTAAAGTGTGTTTCACAGCAGTCTTAACATTGATTGCTGTCTGCTAAAACATATGAAGTTCTCTGGTACCATCTATTACATATGGTTTCTTTAAATGTGATTTTTTAAAATTATATATATATATATATATTTAAAAAAGCATTAAAATACAAACTAATCTAAAAGGAAAGGGGGAAGGGAATAATAGGACAAGTTAAAAAATAACAAAAAAACCCAAATATATAACATGACTTCCAACTTTTTCTAACAAAGAAATTTTAATACAATCGCCTCTCTTATGAATAATACCGATACTTAAAATGCCTTATCAAATTAATACTCAACATTCAAAAAATATATTCATAATATAATCTTCACTTAATTTGAGTCTAACATACTAAACTGACAAATATAAATAAAATTAAGACTCCTCAATATTTCTCTAGTCAAATCAAATCTCGTACTCAAAATCCAAAGTCAAAACCTGATTTTTCTCCTTGCTTTGTAAGAAATCTAACAGTGGTCTCCAATTTAGAAGAAAGTTAGTCAAGTTATTTTTTTCTGATTAAAGCAGTCAACTTCACCATCCAGCTAGTTCTATTTTCTATAAAGAATTTATCCTTGGACCTTCTGCATAATAATATTCTTAATATTCCACAGGACAACGGATAAAAACATTACCAATTTATTGGTGCTTTTTAACATCTTAAACGCAGCATCACTGAATGATATCTGATGTTTCTCTGGGGAACCTGAATTTCCTTCTCCTCTTTACATCTTTTTCCTAACCACAGGGCTCTGACAGTACTTTGGGCTTTGTGAAACGTCTCTTCCAGCCGGCAGCAGAAGACGCTGTTATAGTGCAGGTGTTGAAACATCAAGGAGCAATTCCATTTGTAAAAACAAATGTTCCCCAATCTCTGTTGAGGTAAATCATGTATTTTTTATGTTTTGATTTTTCTATACAGGTAATCCTCGACTTAAGACTATTCATTCAGCGATCATTTTAAGTTACAGTGGCACTGAAGGAAGGGATTTACGACCAGGTGCTGAAGTTATAGCTCTTGCAGTACTCTTGCGGTCACATGATCAAAGTTCAGGTGTTTGGCAGCTCACCTGCATTTACAATCTCAGGAGAGTTTCAACTCTCTCACCCACCTATCTGCCTTTTGGGCCCTTGCCAGCCTCGCTGACCTTTGCCATCTTCTTCCTCCTGCTGCTCACCAGGCATGCTGTTATATGCGCTCCTGGGTTTGGCTTATGGTCACTCAACAGCTACTCTCAAATCACTTTCACAGCTGGTTCTTTGGAATACAGTGGGACCCAGTGAAATTAAAATAAGAGCAGAACCTTTTTAGTAACAACATATATTTGCCCTTTCTCTCTCATACACATGCATTCCTCCACAGCTACCGGTACCCCTACCCCTACCCTTGTCCTTCTCAACTAGGCTGCCAGGCACTAGTTAGAGGGATGGAAGTCACCAAGTCTTAGGTCCAAAGACAAAGAGTAAGTGGGCTTCAGGGCCCCTTTTGTCCCCAAAACTCCTTGCTTTGTTGATTCATAAAAGTGACAGCTACTTTTGCCTTGTTGATTTACAAGTCTGGTACCTGCTGATGGCACTTGTGGGGGGGAAGAGGGAATGGAGGGAGCATTTCCACGTGGTGAGGCGCAACTTGTTTTGTCTGGTTCAGGTGACATTCTTTTATTACCTTAGCAATTTCGTCTCTTCTTGTCTATCTCCCAAAGAGATCTTTTAGACAAAATTCCTGGCTTTTTGTCCACCCTGCTTCAGCTTTAGGTATGTCAGCTTCAGCCTCATCTCACATCGAGTTTAAACAACAGATGCCACAAAATGGGGTTGGGATGAATTCTCTAGCCTGTAAATTCTCCCATCTGTTTTCAAAATTGGCCAGAGGGGACTATTAAAACTGCTTAAGTTGCTAGTAATCTTTGTGATCACCATTTCAGCAGCCTTTAGAAATGGGTATTGTTTCTGTAGGCTTACAGGGGGCCTGTACACTAACATGTGTTCCACATTGGTTGCGATGGTCTTGGAACCAAAGCCTGCCAGTCTGTGAGGTAGATAGGGCTACAACGGAGATTTGTTTACCTAAAGAAAAACATGTAATAAGAGAAATTTCAGCTCCGGTATCCATCAGTTTGCTTAGGATCATTGTGGGTTAAAACAAAAGGGTAATTCCTCTCACTTTGAGGAGGAATTTCAATATTCCTCTTCTACCCCATATTGTCAGTCAAGACCCATATATTTACCGTAGCAGAGGGACAGCTCTAGAAATTGACTAAAGGGGTGAGATTATAGTTTCTTTTTTCTCCTTTACCTCTGGGATTGAAACTTTCTTTAAAGGTTCTGTTAATTGTTTCAGTTGATGCTGGATCAATGAAAAAAGTGGCTCTTTCTGCCCCTGGTTGCTTCAGAAATTCCCATTTCTGTGGTCTTCCCCTCTCCTTTCCCACCTTTTTTTAACTCCTTCTTCCCCCACATTCTTTACTTTTATCCTCAACACTCCCAACAGCTTTTCTTGCTTCTCACAAATCTGTTTCCAGAGGGGCTATGTCTAATGGGTAAAGTCATCCAATTGCTTAATCTAAGTTTGTTCAAGGCAGTGCAAGCCCCCCCCCCCAGCACACCTTTTAAAGACTGATTGCCTGTTTACATTGGTTGCACTGAAATGGAGGCCATTGGTGATAATAAAACATGGACAAAGCAAAGAGCATTACTGGCTCTGCACAAATTTGTTTGTCATCATCTGACACTAGACTGTACTGTATGATACTGAAGTGGATGATTTAACTTGAGCAAAGTACTAGTATTTTTCCCCCTGTATAACAATACCTCTTATCTCTTTTTCTTCCACCACACCCTTGGGCAGCACTGTGTAAGTGATAATTGTTAAAGTTTAAGGAAGCATATTTTTTTAAGAAGTAGAAGAGTTGAACTTGACCAAGTCTTTACAATGCTGCTTGGGACTTAATAATTGATTATGAGAATCAGCATTTCCTCTTCAGAATTCAAGAAATGTGGTTATTTTCTTTGAGAGAGAGATTTTCTTAGGCCTTTATACATTGTGGTGACTACTTGAAAAAAAAAGAAATCCTTATTAAGAGACAAAGTGTAAATATCATTGTTTCACATTAAGATTAAACCAGGGATATTGTATAATTTTGTAAAAAGGCTAATTGAATCATATTCCCTGCCTGGAAGAACTATTAGGAAAATGTTTGAAAGTATTCCAAAACCAATTGCTGACAATATTTTTTGTCTTTTCAGTTATGAGTGCAGTAATCCGATCTTTGGACCAACAGTGCATCCTTTGGATCACACTAAAAGCCCTGGTGGATCATCAGGAGGGGAAGGATCTCTTATTAAAAGTGGAGGATCCATTCTGGGCATTGGCACAGATATAGGAGGCAGCATTCGTGTCCCAAGTGCCTTTTGCGGAATTTGTGGTTTAAAAACCACTAGCAGCAGAATTAGGTTGTATACAAACAGAGTTTAAAATATGTGGATTATTCATCTCAGATTCCTGATCTATTGTAACTGTATATCAGAGTTGCCAAGAATGGGGGAACTAATAATTCAAATAGTGAAAATTAATAAGTCAGATCATTGATTAGACAAAATCTTGTTTCATTCAACCTTTGTTGAATTGTTTTTATATCTGTAACCTTATGTCCACTTCAAGTGAATTCTATTTAACATCTGAATAGGCTGTCCTGTTTTACCCTACTGTACCCTAATCACAATGTTATGAACTTCCAATGTTTATCAATTATGTTTTAATTAATGGGGTGATATATAAGTCTTAAGTGCTATTGCTAGTCTAATAGGCTTGGCTGGAATCTTGGCTATTTTAGTTCGTATGAGCTAACCCTGTTCAACAAAGTGAACTGGAAATATTCTCAACATGTCATATGTGTTAAGTGCTGAAATAAGTTCAAAGAGGAATTGATGTTGAAAATTGTGAAGCTTGACAGCTTTGCTAAAACTACTCTTTTGATGTCTCTAGCAAAAAAGGAATTACTCCGAGTATGCCTGGTCAGAGAGTAGGTAAGATACTATTATTTGATTAGATAAATGGGAAGTTTGTTTCACGTGAATAAATTATTCTTTGACATTCTTGTTCTGAGAAAAAACAGTTTCATCAATTTCTACAAAGTAAATTTTGAAAATGTTGGCAGCTTTTCAAAAAAGTATGAACTCAGCTTAGTAACCTAATGCTAGTAACAACCATGCCCTGTTACCTGAATGTTCTAGTATCACTTTCTTCTTTAAAAGAGAAGGTTTCTGAAATTGGCAGTTGGATATTGAAACAACTTGCCAGGAAAGGGTTTGAGCATGTTGCTTAGTTGTTTCCTAGGGTTTTTTTCCAATTTATTTAATTGATTTATATGATAGCTGTCCAACTTGCAAATTGTAACTTGGGGTGACTAACAAAGGATTACAAGTAGTCCTTAGCTTGGGACCATAACTGAGCCCAGAATTTTGATCGTAAGTCGTTCCAGTCACAAGTCAAGTCCACTACATGATAAGATTTGATTGTATGACAGTCAATAAGTGGGTCCCTGTGATTGTTGTGGTTGACAATTCACTTAACAACCGCCTTGCTTAGCAATGGAAATTTTGGGCTCAATTGAGAACTACTTGTATCATCAGTGTGTTGATGTTATTTAATTCTCTGGCGGTAGATGGCCTCATCCAGAAGAGTTCACAAAGTCAGGATCTATGGCTAGATCAGGGGTAGGGAACCTTGGCTCTTTGATGACTCATGCACTTCAACTCCCAGAATTCCTGAGTCAGCATGGCTGGTTCAGGAATTCTGGGTATTGAAGTCCACAAGTCATCAAAGAGCCAAGGGTTCTCTATCCCTGGGCTAGATCTATGGAGATATCAAGGACTCCCAATCTGCTCCAGAGATAATCTAAAAGTGTGATCAATAACATCTCAGTATTGCAGACTGGTTTAATGGTTCTTCATTCATTTCAGAAGCAACTACAAATTGGAGACACATAGCTTTCGACACTCAGCAAATAAAATAGGTGTAAAATAGGTCATAGAAATATAACACATGTAAAACGTATATAGAATAAATAGGATTAAAACTGAATGACATTCGTTTAGTATCAGGCCGTGTTGACAGCATTTTCTCTCGCCAGCCTGAGGTCTTCCTGTTGAAAGACATCAAATGTACCATAGCATTTGAGACGGATTATTCTTCTGTAGTGGTACGTGGAATTGACCCTGGGAGACGGGAGAAAAAGCTGCACGCTAGGCAGTGGTTTAATAAACGATAACAGTCTGAACAGGTGAAGGTGGAGAAAGAGTCTTAGAAGAATCCCTTCTTAGTTTTTCAGCAGAGTAGAAGTAAAGGAGGGAAAAGATACTTTCAGACGTGTGGGTTTCTGTTACTGAATCGTAGTACTCTTGTTTGGCGCTTCTTGTCTCAGCTACCTCAAAAGGGCTGGCATCTGTCTGAAACTTGAGTGAAAAGAGTATTGTTAAGCCCTTTTCATCCAGGGCTCTCTGGAGCTGCAAACCACCTTCTCGACAAGATTCCCCT
The DNA here is from genome assembly GCF_001527695.2 of Protobothrops mucrosquamatus. Taxonomy (NCBI): domain Eukaryota; kingdom Metazoa; phylum Chordata; class Lepidosauria; order Squamata; family Viperidae; genus Protobothrops; species Protobothrops mucrosquamatus. The sequence continues at coordinate 1,814,116 of NW_015386470.1, forward strand.
AAAAAAAGAGAAGGTTGAAAATAGAGTAAAAAAAAATGTCTTTACATTTACAGTATTCTTTAATCGTTTTCTGATCTCCCATTGTATTAAAAAAAAGTTGCTCTTCTTATAGTGTTAATGAAAATGGGGAAGAGAGGTCATTCATTCTGAAAAGTAGGGAATGAGTTGGTTCTTTAGGAGTTAATCACTTTTTGTGAGCTTCAGTGGTTGAAACGTTCCTCTCAGATTTTCCCGAGTCCTAAAAAAAGGCTATTCTTGAATGCTTCCTGTTTCCTTGTTTCTTTCTTCCAGTTTCTGCGGGCTTGGGACCAATGGCGCGGGATGTTGACAGCCTTGCCCTTTGCCTGAAAGCTCTCCTGTGCAAGAAAATGTTCCATCTGGATCCCACAGTGCCACCTCTTCCTTTCAATGACCAAGTAAGATCAGTGATCCTACTAACCATGCACAGATCTTCGAATCAGGAGAAGAACAGCTTCCTTGAAGAAAATCATGGACGTGCTTGCCACAACCATTACCACTCCCTTAAAGATGCTGTGGCTTTTTTGCCTGGGCTCCTGTGCTAGTTGCATCACCCCAGAAAAAAACCCCCACATATGAATTAAATAGCTGGCCAGAGAGTTCCCTGAGCAGCATTATGAGAAAAGGGTATAATCAAGAAAATATCTCTACCTTCCCTTTGGGAATCTATTAACAACATGGATTGTTTCTACATATAATAAGCAGATCTCCAGGAAATGAACATTATGTCATTTTACCTGTGACAGATAGTAGAAATACATCAACACTGAGGAATGAACGCCGCTCTCCCTTTTGCATTTCACTGAGAGAAGTGATTATTTTAAAATAAATAAGCATTAGTAACACTTGGGAAAGAAACCAAGTAATATGATACATCAAGTAGGCTACACTTACAGGCTAAGTGTACAGGTAGTCCTGGACTTACAATCTGTTGCTTGGAGACCACTCAAAGTTACAACGGACCCCCCAAATAGTACTTATGGCTAGTGACAGCCTCTCTCCCCCTCCCGTGGTCACGTGTTTTCATTTTGGGTTCTTGGCCCATATTGATGGCCCTTTTGAGTGTCCTGCAGTCACAGGACTACAATTTACAATATTTTTTTGCTGGAAGTCGACATTCTTTCCAGTTTCCAACAAATTGCAGAAAATGGATTCTCTTAACAACCACCATGTTTGCTTTACAACCATCGCAAAAGAAAAATTATAAAATTGGCGTAATCACGATGACCCACTTTGCGACCAGCATAATTTAAGACCATAATTGCAAGCTCAATTATGATCATAAGTCGAGGATTACCTGTATCTCAAAGTTCAGTTCAGTCTGTCCCTTTTGTTTCTCAGCTTCAGAGAAATAATAGTGAACCAAATCATTCTCTCGGCTGTGACAATGCATTGTATATTTGCCCACAGGGAAAAGGATATTTAAAGGACCATCTTGTTTTTTCCCTTTGAATCTGGGTTAGCGTGCTCAGGCACTGACATCCTGGGAAAACATTTCACGATTTGGTCCTGTGCTTCAGAACTGTTGGCTAAAGCAGGGCTTTTCAACCTTTTCACCCATTGTACCACTTTTAGGATATGGCAACATCCGAGTACCACCAGTTGCCTAGCAAGGTGTCAAAAACTTAATGACCAAAAAAAAGGAAAAAAGTAATAAAGTACAGGTAGTCCTCAACTTACAACAGTTCGCTTAGTGACTGTTCGAAGTTACAATGGCACTGAAAAAAGTGCCCCCCAAGCCACAGCCGAGCAAGACATCTGCCTGCCCGCCCGGCGGCGCTTTTACTCCTGTCCGAGGTTTTCATTGTTGTGAGCATTTCTGTTGAGGATTGGCAGCGGGGGTGGCGTGGGGGGTGTTTGGTTTTTATTCCCCCCGTCTGCTGGGGGGAATAAAAAAGTGACCCTGGGACACTGTGACCGTCATAAATATAAATCAGTTGCCAAGCATCTGAATGTAAATCACAAGATCCTGGAGATGCTGCAAAATTCCAGCTGATTGGTGCTTCTTCTGGGCTGAGCAGAAGCACCAGGATCAGTGCCGAGCTCCAACTGGAGCCTGGCACTGATCCTGGTGCTTCCACTGAGCTCTGACAGCCCCGAAGAAGCGCCGATCAGCTGGAAAGCGGCACTGATCCTGGCGCTTCCGCTGAGCCCTGACAGCCCTGCAGCTCCAGCTGTCTCTCGGTCAGGCTTGTGCGGTGCTGCCACCGGTTCAGCTCATTCCCCTCCCCCACTACCACGTTTCTAGGATGGTCGCGTACCACCTACCAGGTGCCAATGTACCACAGGTGGTACCCGTACCACTGGTTGAAAAGCCCTGGACTAAAGAACTTTTTGGCTTAAGTATCCTTGTCTGTTAGCCTCTGGAGTTAAGCCAGTGGGTTGATATTTACACCAGCAGATAAAGAACTTGAATGATTGAGAAATGGATGGTTCTGTAACTAATGCTGATTTATCCAGTGTGGTGTCCTGCTTTTAAGGCATCTACTATGATTAATTGTTTTGAAAACATCTCTTGTTCTTCTGTTGCTCTAGGTTTATACCAGCTCACGTCCCCTCAGAATAGGGTATCATGTGACTAATTTTTATAGTATGCCAAGCCCTTCCGTGAGACGGGCTGTGCTGGAAACCAAGGAGCTTCTGGAAAGAAATGGCCATGTGGTATGTATACTTAGTAGCGGAGAGGGAAGTATGTGTCCTACCAAGGGGGTGTCTGTTTCAGAAGGCAACATCAGGAGGAGTAAGAGATTTTTGTTGAGGGTGCAACAGCAGAGAAGGAGACAGCAAAACTTCACATAAGTGTTATCTGGGTTTTCCCTCCTTCCCTACTAACTCCACTGCACAACCTGTTATCAATAAAGGTTGGAGTTTCATACAAAAAGTAACCTGGCTTATTTTGCTTTTGAGTATTTAAATGCTGTATTCACTTTGCTTCATCTCTGTAGTTTCCTTATTAATTATTATGCTAGTTTTGGTGTCCACCATTATAGAGTTTTTAAAAAATTGATCGGATTTGCTTAACGCAGGAGAGTCTTTATATATGGGATGACCCTCAGATGGTTTCCAATTGGTAGTTGACACAGGACATCCATTTCTATTGATGTAGAAATTTCTATTAGTAGAGTTGTGCAAGCCTTTCTCCAAGTATAAGATTGAATCACATGAAAATGAATACATTATCATTTTGTTAATTTAGAGCAATGTTTTTGAACTTGGCAACTTTAAGATACATAGAGTTCAACTCCCATTGTCAGCATGCTGGGGAATTCTACACATCTTAAAATAGCCAAGTTTGAAAAAACATTTATTTAGAGAACTGGGGTTTTTTCTCAGTCATATTTCTGGTTATAGTATATCCTCCAATTAAAAAAAATCACTTCATTATAAATGTTCTTTCATTTCTTTTAGTTGGTCCCCTTTGAGCCATATCAGGTGGCCCATTTTATGAGCAACTTCGGTGCGTCATTCTTTAGGGATGGTGGTGCCACTTTCCTACAGTCTTTGTAAGTATTGTATTTTCTATAGTCTGAAGTATACATGTGAGGAAATAAGAGGCTATTTTGTGAATGTGATTTCCCCTTCCCTTTCTCTTCTCTTCTCTTCTCTTCTCTTCTCTTCTCTTGTATTTCCAATTATTCTCAATAGGTAGGGAGACAGAGCTTTAAATTTTTGTGATGCTGAAAGCTGCTATGAATGAAACATTTGGGACTAGTGAACTTCAGCTGTATGAATCTTTTTTCCCCTTGCTTCAAACAACAACATACCTAACTTTGCTGGAAGCTTTTATTATAGATCTAAAATACTACAGGTAGTCCTCACTTAGTGACCACAATTATAACTGGCAATTCCATCATTAGGTGCCATCATTGCTAAATGGAAAATCACATAACCATGATGAGCTTATGATGTCTCTTTGCATTTGTCACATGGGAATCACTGCAATCATTGATTTGTAATTTTATTCCTGCTTTATCTATTAATTTGGCTTGTTGGAAGCCAGTTGCATAACAGTGAATGATGATCACAAGACTGTGTGTCTCTGCAGTGATCGTAACTGCAAAGAGTGGTTGAAAAGTTTCCCCCCCCCCACCATTGTAACTTCAAACAGCCACTAGACAAGGCAGTTGGCAAATGGTGACTGCCTGTATGTGTGTATGTGAAGGGATGTAATAGCGTATAAAACAGCCTTCTGCAGTAATACACACAGGACAATATTCCACAATGTTTAAATGGAGAAAATTCAGCTTCAGATCTCCATTTAATCATAAACCTCATCTTTGAGTATATAGTGTTTTTAGTCCCACTATTCCAGGTTAAAATTAAAAGCTGGGAACAAGATACAGAAATATCATACAAGAATTCAAAGTGATGTAATCAGTGCAACACATCAATATAGGTGAGAGACTTAAATTGTGCAATGAAATCTCAAATGGAACATTGCTGCCAGTGTAAGAGAAAAGTATACACAAATCTGAATGAATGCCAGAGAACAACAAGGAAATCACGAGAGAGAGGAGTGCAGTAGGTGAAAGTCTTGGGCAACATTTTATTTATTTATTAGATACGTACAGGTAGTCCTCAACTTACAACCAGTCGTTTAGTGACTGTTTGAAGTTACAACGGCACTGAGAAAAGTGTCTAATGACCATTTTTCACACTTAACGACTGTTGCAACATCCTTGTTAGTCATGTGATCAAACTTTGGAGGCTTGACAACTGGCATGTCTTTATAATTGTTGCAGTGTCCTGGGGTCATGCGATCACCTTTTGTGACCTGACAAACAAAGTCAGTGGGGAAGCCAGATTCACTGAACAACCATATTACTAACTTAACAACTGCCGTGATTCAGCTAACTGTAGCAAGAAAGATAGTAAAACAGCGCAAAATTCACTTAACTGTCTTGCTTAGCAGTGTAAATTTTGGGCCCACTTGTGGTCATAAGTCAAGGATTACCTGTATACCACTTCTCTTCCAAGTGTCCAAAGTGACATATACAGTGTTCCTCTCCTGTTCTGCTGCCCAGCAACAGTCCTGTGAGGTAAGTTGGGCTGAGCGAGAGTGATTGGCCCCTATTTGACCCAGTGAGCTTCTGTTCCTCAAAGTGGATTAGAATCTGGGTCTTTTCCCAGGCCAGTTTGGCATCTTAAATATTACATCACATTTACTCTCATTTTAAAAAGGACCTTCCTTAGTAAAGAAATGAGGAAGACATACTTACAGGGACAATATACTCACCTTTTTAAAAAGTACATTACATAGATCAGGTTGCATCATATGGATGCCCACCCCAGCTCCAACAATGCCAAAAAAAGTTGCGATACATGACGCGGCAAGTTTGACACCTGTGATATAGATGATAGATTTTTTTTTAAAAGCAAAACATGAATTTGAGAAGTAAAGTCATATTTATTTATTTATTTATTTATTTTATTTAATTTATATGCCGCCCTTCTCCCGACAGGGACTCAGGGCGGCGCACAACATATTTAAAACCAGAACATATATACAATCCCCCCCTTAAAACCAAATTAAACCGAATTTTAATGTTGCGTCTTCCGAATATTTAAAACCCAATGTAAAATCCACCCTAGGTCAGGTCCGC
>NW_015386470.1:1820442-1848988 GCF_001527695.2 Protobothrops mucrosquamatus
ATACAGACTGCGTACGGTCGGTGAGGAAGGAGGAGAACCACCGCATAACGGTGCCTCCGACTCCCAACTCACCGAGACGCCGCAGCATGATACCGTGGTCTACGGTATCAAAAGCCGCTGAGAGGTCCAAAAGAACAAGGACAGAGGAATGCCCTCTGTCCCGGGCCCTCCAGAGATCATTGACCAACGCGACCAATGCTGTTTCCGTGCTGTGCCCCGGCCTGAAACCCGACTGGTATGGGTCTAGATAGACAGTTCTAAGATGGCGGCACCTGGATCGGCTGTGGCTCCATTGGCTCTCGAAGGTGAATAATTTTGGGAAGGATATTAAGGGATATAGGCCACATGAGCAACATGGTGGAAGTAAGGTAAGGTAACATACGACACCGACAATCTTTGCTGGCATGGCGAGTTTCTAGCTGTTTCGGAACCGTTGGTGAGACCGTTAAAAGTCGTTAGCGCTGTTTGAATTTTTTCTGCCAGCAGCAAGATCTGACTGCTGGCCTAGCGACGGATTCTATTGCAAATCAGGGCTGTTTCCAAAGGAGGCAGAGGAGGAGAGGTCATAGGGCTTATGAAGCGAAGGAACTGGATGAGGCTGTCGGCAGGCCCAGAGGAAGAGAGAGAGGCTTTTGGAGGAGTTGGTGGCGGCGGCAGCGTGCTCCAGGGGCGAAAAGAAGCAAGGCCTCTTTAAGGAAAAGGTGGAAGAGTCAGGATCAGAAAAAGGAAAGGAGGCGAGGTTGTCATGCAGGAATACAAGCTGATTTGAGGGCTAATCCACATGGAGCTCCTTTTCCATCTGTCCTGTTTGCCATCGTTCGCTCCCTAGAGACAAAAATGGACGATCTGAAACTTGAGCTGGCCACAAAGAAGGAGTGTATATTGGAGGTGGTGGCCCTTTGAGAGCTGTATGCAACGAAATTTCATTTTGATGTATGCCGATTGGTGTCTTGTGGAAAACGAAAGAACTCTTACGAATTCCAGAGGGGTTTAGCAGAGAGGTTTATTGCGCAGGTTCAGAGGCATATTAGAGATAGGCAATTCTGAACGAGGAGGGCGGGATTAGACTTCAGTTTTTATACTACCCTTCTTTCAGGAACAAAGGGACTACACATGTTAATACACTGTAATACATTTGGATCGTTTCTCACGGGCATACAATGGAAGGTTTTGCTACATACAAAGTATCCATGTGCAATGCGCATTTGGTTAACCACATATTACTGACACAGAACTTTCCCAGTGAATTTTCCCAGTGATTATGCATTACATCATTGTTCTAGCAATTATGCAGACACATCATTATTGCAGACAAATCATTATTCTAATAATTGTTCATTTTACTACATTAGGTGTACATTCAAAGTGACAATAAAGTTGTTGTTGCTGTTGTTGTTATTGTTATTATTATTATTATTAAACTAAAATAAGTTCAAATAAAAAAAGCTTTCAGTATAACAGAACCAAGAAATCAGCCCAGGAGAGACTTAATTTATTCAAATCAGTTTTCACTACAGATGAACAACCTGTTTAAAAGCTTGAACCATTTTATGGACATTTTTAGAATGTGCCTTTTAAAAGTGGAAAGACATGGAGCCAGCACAAAATAAAGAGTCCTTAACGAATTTCAGTATGTGACAGCTTTATGCAGTTTGTAATTGAAGTCAATTTCTTAGTTGGGGTTGGAAGAAAATTGCAATAACTTTTTGAAAAAAAAATGGCTCCTGGGAGCTGCCAAAATTGACAGTGAGTTAATTTTAATGTCTATCTTGCATAGGAAAATTGAAATATAATTAATACAATTAAATGTGCAGAAGTGAAAGCATTGTTGAAGAATTGGATAGGGTTTTTTTCTGTAGAAAAGGCCTGCCTTGTTATCCCTCTAAAATGATTTGGAGAGCACCCCAAACATGTTGATTGGGCATTTAATAGACATTGGATGGATCATTTTAACCCATAATGTATAGCAGTTTGTTTTATTTTGGGTTAGTGTGATAGATGAACTGAGCTGCTGTAGCTTATATTTATACTAGGATCTGACAGAACACCAGGTTATTATGGTTGAACTTCCCAAAAAGCTCTTGATAAAAATGCCTCATTGAAAATCCTTGAAGAAATTTACAAGTAATGAGTTAAGAGGTCCTTCTATAAATCAGTAATTGGTTAAAAAAAAGTTTAGGATGAAGGTTAGAATAAATGGATACCTTTCACAATGGAGAGAAGTAAGATTCTACATAAAGCCCACTTCTACCAAGTATACAGATTGCGATCACGTGACTGCGGAGTGATAGCGCAACATTTTATGATTGCTGGAAAAGCTTTATTGGCCGTAAAACACCCTTTTCAAAACCCTCTGTAATTCTAGACTGTCGTTAAATAAACGGTTTTGACTGAAGGACCACCTACATGTCTGATTTAGTAGGATTTTTCTCTTGGTTTACAGATTAATCAGAATTGCTAATTCACATGGCAAACAGACATTTCTGGATGCCAGCAGTGATAGCTGATGTCTAAAGATAGCATCCATTTTGAAAATTACCTTAGCATTTTATTTATTTACTTGGATTGTCTTGGTTGCCTTTCAGTGAAGGTGAACCCATAGATCCAAATCTAAAGAGTACCCTGCTGATACTAAAATTACCTTATTGGATACGAAGATTCCTAGCCTGGATTATCAGCCCAATAGTAAGTTACATCTATCTTTATTTACCTGGAACAGGGTTTCTCAACCTATGTTCAGTTATCTGTGTCTCTGTAATTGGCGAGTTCTAATGTGACAGAAAGTTCCTATATTTCCACTCCCTCAAACATGTCATCCCTATCACTAAGAATTAAGTTCAAATATAGCTGACCTTCTCGTTCCCTGCTCCACCTTTTGGATGACAGAGTTGTCAGCTAGTCACACCAGGAACCTGTCTGATCTCCCAGTCACTGCCTTTTGTCTCCCAGTTTCCATGGCTGATGGTGGACTGAAACCTGAGTCTCCATAGTTCTAGTCTTGTGATTTTAACCACTACCCTACACCAATTGTCAATATTCTAGCTTTGGCATTCTCATAATTAATATAAGGACTACATATTAAAGTGATGTAAGTTATATCAGGCTGCACTGAAACAATTGAGCCTCCTTTATCTTCACCCTTTCAAATGGGTTGGGACTATTGTTCCCCAGCCGGGGAAGGCTAAAGAAATAGGTTGGTCTTTTTGGGCTAGTTGTGTTTCATTCGAAGTGTTTCCTGTACTATAAGTCTTTAGCACTTATTTTTACATCAACCCCAAATAGGGCATTTTTCATTTATTTTTCCTTAGGCTATTCGTCGGTCAATAGGTTTGAGCAACCTGTATGAAAGGTAAATATTTTTGGTGGGAGATTAAAGCCTTCATCTCTTAATGTTGCCTTTGTAGTAAAGTAAGCAGGTGGATTTTTTGCTTCCTGATTTTATAGATCCTGTTTGGATGGAATTAGTGATAAATATGCTTTTAACCAAGCAGAATTTTTGACTTTATAGGCTAAATATGGGCTGAAGGAGAGCATTGTGGGTTGGGGAATACTGCTTAATCCATTCTTAGTTTGATTTTTTTTCAGTCATTCCCCTTCTCATACCAACTTACAGGGGGAAGTAATTTGGGCTAATAGCAAAAAAAGAAAAAAAAAGATATATATATAGTATAGGAGGATTTATGTTTACCAGAAGAGATTTTTTTAAAAATTACATTTTCTTTCCACTGATGCTTTTTACAAATATTTCTTGATCTCCATATTGATGATCTCAGGAACAGTTAAAGTGATAGCTTTACTGACATTAATATACAAAATGTTCCCCTAGTCCAGTGCCTAATCAGACTTCTGCCCAGAGGAATTAAGTCAGCATAGCTGTATAACCCCAGGTTGGGGAAAGCTATTACAGGTCATGAACATAGGCAACCAATTCCATGCATCTGCAGTTCATTTATTTTCTTTGACTTTTTAGGTCTGTAAAAGAACTCTGGAAAGACCACGTGGAAACTGAGGTAAATTTTCTTTTAGAATCTGTCCAAACTGCATAAAAATCTTGTATGTGTAACTATTTTCTGAGGCATTAGAGAAAATAGCATGGTCTTTTTCAACTTCAGACCACAGATTTAAAGCAACCATTAAAAAAGTATTACATACTAGGAAAACCCAGTAAGTCTTGAGATCATTCTTCTATAGTCTGATGCCTCCCAGTTATGTTAGACTTCTCTACCTCCCTTTCTCTTTAGCCATTGGCCATTTTTGAATAGGGGTGTTGGAAACTAAAATCCAATATATTTGGAGGATGTTAAATCAGTAAAGATGGCCTTGTTGCGAATGCTGCCTTTGTGGATATTTCAAAATGAAAAACAGACATTTCCTGTTTGGGAAACTATTCTTTCCTTTAAATAATTGTTTTAAGTTGGATATCAGATGCTTGTGAACAAAGATTTGTGGTGTCTGCAGAATATCTTTTGCAGGGGAAGAGCAGAAGCTGAAATAGAGGATGAGATTATAACTTGCGCATTTCTCGTGTCTTACTATACAGCTACATAGATAGACCTGTTTATTTTTCTTATACTCATGTTGTTGCTCAATGAAATTTTCTGTGTGACAGAAATACAGATAGTCTTCACTTTACAACCACTACTGGGACCAGAAACTCCATGACTTAAGTGGCATAGTCGTTAACCGAAAGATCACATGGATGAGCTGGACTTTCATCATCCCCACTGTGGTTGATAAGTGAATCACCCCAAGTGGTTAACTAAGACATCAAATGGCCGTGACTTATAATTTCAGTGCTGGCTTCCCCATTGACTCTGCTTGTTGGAAGCCAACTCTGAAGGGCGCAAATGACAATTGTGTGACCACAGGACACTGTGACTGTCACAAATGCCTGCCAGTTTTCCAATTGCAGAACAATTGAAGTTTGATTACGTGGCTTTTGAGATTCTACAAGAGCTATAAGTATAATTTTGTACTTATAGGTTGCAATTGTGAATAGTTGCTAAACAGAGCAGTCATTAAACAATTACTACCTGCACAGTTTAGCATTCTCAAGAATGTATTGGATAAATACTTATTTGGTAACACCATGTGTTTCCTAGTTGCACGTTAAATCAGGAAAATATTTTTTGTTCTAGAAAAAGAGCATAAAATGCTATTGTATTGCAAGTCAGGCCATGGGTTCATCTGGTAGCCTCATCTCTCTCAGGTTATCACACTGAGGCCATTCCCTGCCTTATTAAATTTAGCATTTCTTGTAAGGGAATCCACTGTTGAGTTGGTAATATTGGGGGGGGGGGGTTCTATCCAGTGGCACAGTGCAGTAAGTCTTTTACTGTGGAGATGGGGAGAAAAAGACCAAATTTTGGACTCAGTATTTTCAGAAGGGAAGCTTGGGATCAGGTAGATTTTTGCTTTAAGATCCTCAATTAACAATTCAAATCTAAGGAAGCTATTTTACATTTTAAAACAGTCTGATTTAAGGGTTGAAAGAAAGAAAATACATTTACACTTAATTCCCAGGAGACCGGATACATGGTGTTCATTCATAAAGTCGTTGCTCAAAGAATAGCAACTCAAAACCTTTGCTGTGCTATCTGTCCTCTTGCCCTTACCAGATGCCGCTGTATTTCTGGATGCCAGGTTTTATTCATTGAAGAATAAAGGTAGCCGTGATATGTAAATCCCTCTCTTATCATTAGGAATACTGCAGAGAATTCACTGAAGAATGGAAACAACTGGAACTGGATGTACTGCTTTGTCCTGCTATAGGTCCTGCTTTTAAGAGTGGGTCTTCTGGAAGACTACCAGGTACTTAAAAAAAAAAAAACTTGGAAAACTGAGTTTTAAAAAGCACATTGTTATCCTTTAGATCCCATGGTGCGTCCTATTCTTTTTCAACCAGATGTGAGTAAATCTTAGGGCTGTGATGTGCTTTGATGTTGGACAAAAAATTCATGGGGTGATGCAGAGGGGGTACAAATATGATGCTTGTTTGCAATTCTTTGAACCAAATGCACCTTTTTCTATGGCGGTACTGTGCCTAGGAAAAGGGGTGGCTGCTTTAAGGTGCTTGCAGTTTTGAATCTGAAGCATTTCACAATCCTAATATATTCCTGTTATGGATCTTGCCACATTCTATCCTGGCTTATACAGTGAGGGAAAAAAAGTATTTGATCCCCTGCTGGTTTTGTACATTTGTCCAGTGACAAAGAAATGATCAGTCTATAATTTTAATGGTAGATTTATATTAGCAGTGAGAGACAGAATAACAACAAAAAAATCCAGAAAAATGCATTTCAAAAAAGTTATAAATTGATTTGCATTTTAATGAGTGAAAGAAGTATTTGACCCCTTTGTAAAACATGTCTTAGTATTTGGTGGCAAAACCTTTGTTGGCAATCACAGAGGTCAGATATTTCTTGTAGTTGGCCACCAGGTTTGTACACATCTCAGGAGGGATTTTGTCCCACTCCTCCTTGCAGATCCTTTCCAAGTCATTAAGGTTTCAAGGCTGACATTTGGCAGCTCGAATCTTCAGCTCCCTCCACAGATTTTCTATGGGATTAAGGTCTGGAGATTGGCTAGGCCACTCCAAGACCTTAATGTGCTTCTTCTTGAGCCACTCCTTTGTTGCCTTGGCCTTGTGTCTTGGGTCATTGCCATGCTGGAATACCCATCCACGACCCATTTTCAATGCCCTGGCTGAGGGAAGGAGGTTCTCACCCAGGTTTTGACGGTACATGGCCCCGTCCATCGTCCTTTGATGCGGTGAAGTTGTCCTGTCCCCTTAGCAGAAAAACACCCCCAAAGCATAATGTTTCCACTTCCATGTTTGATGGTGGAGATTGTGTTCTTGGGGTCACATGCAGCATTCCTCCTCCTCCTAACACAGCAAGTTGAGTTGATGCCCAAGAGCTCAATTTTGGTCTCATCTGACCACAACACTTACACCTAGTTCTCCTCTGAATCATTCAGATGTTCATTGGCAAACTTCAGACGGGCCTATACATGTGCTTTCTTGAGCAGGAGGACCTTGTGGACGCTGGAGAGTTTGGAATCTGATTGATTGATTGCTTCTGTGGACAGGTGTCTTTTATACAGGTAACAAGCTGAGATTAGGAGCACTCCCTTTAAGTGAGTGCTCCTAATCTCAGCTCGCTACCTGTATAAAAGAGACCTGGGAGCCAGAAATCTTGGTGATTCATAGAGGAGCGAATATTTATTTCACTCATTAAAATGCAGATCAATTTATAACTTTTTTGAAATGCATTTTTCTGGATATTTTTGTTGTTATTCTGTCTCTCACTGTTAAAATAAACCTACCATTAAAATTATAGACCGATCATTTCTTTGTCAGTGGACAAATGTACAAAATCAGCAGGGGATCAAATACTTTTTCCCTCCCTGCAAGCAAAAGAGTTCATGTGGCATGTTTCATGTTGATACTGAGCAGCTTATCTCAGTAACAATTTATAAGAGGTAATTATATAGCTGCTTTTTAAAATGTCTGTCTAGTTCTCTGTACACTTAGACAAAAACTTTGTCTAGGGATTGCCAAATCATTCCTTATGGAATCATAATGTTGGATCTTGCTTTTCCATCAATAAAGGGCCAATTTAAAGGCTGATGGATGGCAGTTTTCATTCGATCAGCCTTCACAAACTAATACCCGTTCATTCTTCTGAGAATACATAACTACAATTTTTGTGACAGGGCAGACAGTATTTCTAAAATTCTTCTTAAATAGATTGTAGACTTTGGGAATCTAATTTAACAATACAGTTTCTAAGGTAGTCAAATGATCATCAGCATCCATATAGCCTCTAGAATACAATTGTTTTGAGTGTCCTTTTAAAGAGCAGAAAGTTACAGACAGCACATAACACTGTAAACACGAAACCTTCTGTGTCTGAACATTTTTAGTTGCTTGAGATTGGCTTCAGCTTTTTCAAATAATTTTCTCATCTGTAGAGTGGGGAGGAGATATGTGTGATCAGAGTTATGAAGTACTGTCTTCCTTGTACTGTTAATCATTGCAAGTTGCTCAAGAGAGCTGGGTAGCCATTTAATGTGCCCTGTGTTTTTTGTCTGTACAGAGGTCATTAGTTATAACATATTATATAACTTGTTGGACTTCCCTGCTGGGGTGGTACCAGTTACAACAGTGACAAAGGAGGACGAAGAGGAGCTAAAGAATTTCAAAGGACACTACAATGATTTGGGGGACAAACTCTTTGCAAAGGTACTTGGCTTTGCCTCATGACAGTGCCTAGCAGAATTTATAGGTAATCCTCAAGATTCGACCACAGGGGAGCCTGTCCATTATGGTCACATGTCATGATGGCCATGAAGCGAGATGGCCTCACTTAACAACTGCCTCCCCCTGTTCTCTCTGATGCGGTTGTTAAACAAAAAGGCAGGTTGTTAAGTGGAGCACGGTGTGCTTTAGGTATGGAGGACTGTCTGTCAGGGCCCACTTCAAAACCTCATCCTAAGAAAGCAGAACTCGTGGAAGCAGTTTCTTCCAAAAGGAACTTTTATTAGGAGAAGCTGATAGCAGGCATGATAGGCAGGATCTGAGGGTTTTTCTGCTCAGATCCATAGGTTAAAAGCAAACCTCAGCCCAATAGTTCCTCCGGTCAGTTTGAATGGGCCAATCCTCAGGTGTTAAGTCTGTTGTGGGAAAAGAGCTGATAACACCAGTCTTTCCCAGGCTTGCAGCGATGTTGTTGGGTCTTCACACCTTCCCTTCCAACATAAGCCAGATGTCACCCCAAGGTAACATCAAGGGAGAGACAGTTCAAAGAGCAAATATGCAGAAACAGCAGAAGGGATAAAAAAACAAAGAGACAGCACGCAATGTCTTCCCCCCTCCCCTTCAGGAGTATGGCAGAACCCAGAGCAGTGAAGTAAAAAGAAATAGAAAAGAGTCCCCATTAATACTGTATGGGTTCTGACACTGCCCTGGGTCTCCCAAGGCCTTCTCCAACCCTGAAACACCCACATTTTGTGTCACCACAAGGAACTGTGGGCAAGCTGAAAATGGCAATACCTTCTGAAGGACAGCCATATGGCCGGAAACACGTGGCCTGTCCTTTTCCCCCCAACATGAGGCTCAGAGAACTATAAAAGATAAGGGTGTGATAGATGTGGGGGAGTAGTCCAAGGCCTACAGGGTCCCAGGGGAACAGGATGGGGGAGAGAGAGAGAAATGGGGGGATGCTGTAGAGTCCCTGCAGTCAGTCGTAAGAGCTAATGACTGTAGGGTTGCTGCAGCAGCTGTAAGTTCGAAAGTGGGTTGTAAGTAGCTTACAGGAGATGTGTTGTAACTTCAACGGTCATTAAGTGATCATCCTTATCTCGAGGACTATCTGTATTTGACGCTTGCTGTAAAAAAACTGCTTTCTTTATGCTGTCCTTGCAGGCAGTGAAAGAATCTGTGGGGCTCCCTGTGGCTGTCCAGTGTGTGGCTCTGCCCTGGCAAGAAGAGCTCTGTCTCCGGCTCATGAAAGAAGTGGAGAAGCTAACCGGGGAAAAATCAAGGAAACAATNAACAATAATTATAGGGTTAAGCTTCACACACTTTTCATTAAAATGTTCAGTGCCATTCTAACACAATAGATATAAAAATGTACCAGGTCTGAAATAATGAAGTTGAAGTTTTTGACGTGCTTTTGGAATCAGAGTGTCTGTGGATGGAACAGATAGGAAACATTTGAGGAATTGATTTTCTCTGGCAATTATGTACATGCATGAACAGAAAAATCGGACATGTGATTGTATACTTGGGTATGATATTATTCTAGTCCAAATGTATTAATAAAAATAAACATTTCCTAATCTTCCCTGAGCAGAGGTGAGAGTATGTTTCTCAGTTGTTCAGCAATTTAGCAATATATTAATTGTCAAGTGGTTTTAAGTTTGAAAATGAATAACTCTTGGCATCGATTAAGACAGGCTGAAGTCCACACATTCTTTTTCTTGGACCAGTTTTTTAGGTTCCTAAAGCTCACTACAATTCAGCTAAATGTATTTGCTCAGTTTGCTGCTAATACAACATTCTTTTCTGGAATTACAACTTTTTGTGAAACAATGGCATGGCTTTATAGAACAAGGACTTTTCCTCCCAGTTTTACATATCTGCAGCAAGCCTACCATCCCTTCTTCAGTTCCTATCTGATCATGTTTCTGCCCAATTTTCAGTTTTCCTCCATTCAATACACTGGAGGCCTATAAAAGCAAATTGCAATATGAATAAATAATCCCTATTTATTAGATTATATATCCTTTCTTTCTCCTGAAACACAAAACAGTATATATAGCATTTCAATTGTTATAACAACTCTTTTGAGATAGATTGAGTTGAGAAGTAGTGATTGATCCAAAGTCACCCAGTGAATTTCCAAGTTGTGCAGTTGAATCCAGTCTTTGTGATCCGTTTGAACATCCAAATCCACACTAAATGTATCATTTCCAAGCCAAGTCATCCAAATAATATGTATACCTCCCTCACTCCCTTCCTTTCATGCAGGCCTTGACATTTCCCCATGATCATTGGACAAACAATGTTAAAATGGATGGTACTTGTACCAATAATAGATCCCAAAAGAATTTGTAGAACTACTGGAAAAAGACACATTTTGTCACTGGTCTTTCTCAACTGATAGTGTGCCATTGCTTAATACACTATGAAGTCTTCATCTGAATTTCCAACTTCTCAGGAGCGTTAGATATAATACTATATCACAGATGAACAGAGACCTGATATTAATATCAAAATAGAGCAAAAGGCAAGTCAGCATTGTAATCAAGGCTTTTCACCTATTTTCAGTTTAGATCAGTGTGACAATAGTATGCGTTTTGCACTTGGCCAAGTACAAATCTGCATTCTGATTCAAAGATGATGGGCTTTGCAAAAGTAAGCCTACTATAATGCACATAAAGAGAGTGTCTTTGCCCCAGGAAAGATCTAGATTGTGGGCAAATCCTTCATGATATTCAACTCAAATTATTTATAGGGGAGAACAGCCCTGCTAACAATAGGGCCACCAATCAAAGTGTATTTTAAAGAGTTCCAGGGGTAGAAAAACTTCTCCAGAGCCACACCAGATTTCAGAGATTGAATAATAAATTTGGTTTTTGAAACTAACACCTGAGACCAGGGAGGAAGGTTTTCAAAGGTTAAAGTATCCGTAATTTGCTTATATGGGAGGCCCTGGTTAGGAATAATAGCAAATAGAGCTGCATAAAAATCCTCCCAAACTGAAGCTGGAATGGGAATATTGAATTAGAATTTATGTTCCTTCAATAAACCTGATGTAATATTCCAGAAGAAAACTGAATTTACCCCTTTTGCTGAAAATTCCAGATCTGGCCATATTTTGCCTGTGAAAGAAACTTTTTCAGAGGCTATCAGTGTCTCCAGAAGATGGTAGAGGACAGGAAGGCCTGGAGGAACGTTGTCCATGGGGTCGCGATGGGTCGGACATGACCTCGCAACTAACAACAACAATCAGTGTCTTGTAATCAATGTAATATTTAATATTTTAGCATAGTTTTTTTTAATGGTAGTGCATTGCTGTAAACAGAATAACCTCAAGTTGAACTTATTTGCTGTCAGTTTCTAGTGGGAAGTTTATCTGTTACATTTTTTTCAGTGAAATTCATAGATCAATATATTGAGTGAGGATTTTATTCAGACCTTGGATACAGAAGGAAACTGAGTTTCTCCAATGAGCCTGTTCAGAGTTCAGAAATTCAGGATATTGCCTTAGTGTCTTCCTTGGCCTAATTGAGCCTTCTATTCTGCCTGACTTTGAGATTAGCTAATAATCTTTTATTGTGAGATACAGATAAATTAGTATCCGATTTGGCTTGGAAATGGACTATGATTGATGATCGCTATCTCCTTCACATGTACTTAGATGTCTGAAGACAGCCCTGTCTTGTTTCATGTAAACATAGATAGTCTAAAATCATGAATAATATGTAAAAGGATATATAAAACCAGGTTCTTTACCTCCTAAACTATGGAGGTTACAGTTATTGATCAAGGACACCAGTTGTCAGTCCACTGCATTTCATGTGGGGTCTCTAGAAAGCCAGAATGGATCATTGATAAGATAATCCTCAGGAATAACTCCGAGTTGTACAACATTGTGTAAGGAGGGACCCCATCTTGGCCCTTAACTCTTCTGCTAAAATTATATGGTTTTAGGATGATTTGACTTTATCTTTAACATTGTCTTTTCTAGATTCACCCAAATATTAGGAAAAAAACGGGGGAGGCATGTGGGGTGGCAGATATATTTAGCAGAACTGTTTTAGAACATTTATATGAAAATTTTATAGCTAAATAATTGGGAGAGTCATCTCTAGGAACTGATTGTAGTCCTTGCTAGCCCAACTTTGCTTGGCAATTATAGTCAGTCCTCCTGATGCCCGCTCTTTAGTCTTATATTCCCTTGCAGGAATATACCAGGATCTAAATTAATCTTTTCCTCATTTGTAGTCACCCATGTCTCTTGGAGTGCTATGAAGTCAAGATTAGAGAGGAACTCTACCAGGTCCCCATCTGTTACTTTGGCTAGTAATATTCCAAGTTAGTAACTGGATTGGACCCTTGCGCTTAATATTAGTGAGGGTGCTCGGGAGAGTATTGGAATTGGAAAATAAATTTCTCAGTCATTCAGCGGAAGTTATATTACCCCAAATTTAAAATTCAAAAATGCTACTGAATTCCTGAAAGCATGGCATTTAGCCAAATCAGACATCAATAGACACATAGAAATAAACCAATTTTACATACCATTCAAAAGAGATAATAAACAATTAAGAAGGAAACAAAAAGACCGGAATACATCCTCTCTAGCAGCTTGCCCCCAAATAAGAAAGGATTAACACCTCACAAACAATGAAGCAGAAAACAATACCCTAATCAAGGAACTACCAGAGAGAAAACCATACTTCACCAATACTACCTGGAAAAACTACTCTATACTGCATAATAGGAGGCAGATCTCACATTCACTATCACTGATGATGTTACCTAGTCAGGTAATGAAATGTCTGGAAGCAAACAACCAAGTTAAGAGAACACCAAGGATTTCACAAATAGGATACTAAATAACATCACATACTGTAGCAATGTTGAACCTCATGCATATACAACTAACCGAGAGCAGATTCCCTCTGTTGGTCAGAAAAAATATCCTGAAGTGAAACCTTCTAAACTCATATAGTCTCCCTCTCTGACTTAGAACCTTGGCTGTCTGGGTTCTCAATTATTCAACAAGCCTACACAAATCAAGCAAAGACTTCTAACCAATGTACAATTTGATCTTGGTATACTTTATGTTGCAAGGAAAATCTTCTAATTTCATTATTTTTTCTATGCAGTGGAGATGAAGGATAGGAATATGGTAAAAGACAGAAAGCATGAATGTCCACCCAGCTATCTCCTGTAACGGTGAATGAGGAGAAAGAGAAATGCCTCAATTGGTCACATAAAATACAAAAAAAAGAGGACCAATCTTTCACAGCTGTTTGCAGACATGGATAACTGGTACAAAAAGTGACGCTTTGACAGAACAATGAATATTGCGGGATCAAACATTCCTTGATATTCTATCATTTTTATAAGTCCAGATGCATCCTTGATCTACAAATTGCTTGTCAGATTCAGATGAATTTCTTCTGTTGCTCTTTGTTGGACAGCATCTCAACTTCTTTCATGAACCGAAGGCATAATTCCTCCTGCCATGGTAAAGCTACACATTGAACTGCCACAGGAAGGCCAACAGCACCTTCTACTGCCTGAAAGAGATAGTAAAAGAGCAAAGTCATTCAGATATCCCCGGTCCAAAGGTCCAAGCCTTTTTTTATTACTGTAAAGTGATCTTGAGCAGGTATCCTTGAAATAAGTCTCCTGTCTCCCTCCAAGTGGCAAATGGCCTCAGGTACGTTTTCAAAGGACTGCAACCTTAATTTCTCAGATTCCTAGGTTAGACCATTAATAAAACTGTTCACATCATTTGATTCTTTCTCTTGTATGCCTTCATACAACTGCTGCCTTGGAAGCCAGTCATCCCAAAGATGTAAAATATGAGAGCTAAAAGACTTAAGTGCCTACACAGAAAAGTGAAAACCCACACTAACTCTTAACCTTCAGCAGGATAGGTAAGCTTTTAACCAAATATTTCTCCAAATATTTAAATATTTTATTTTAAATGGATTTAGATCATTTTTTGGCAAGATTTAATCCTGGCCTTGGGGGAAAATATAAAAAAAATATCCTTCCCTAAAACATAACGGTTATAATCCCGGATTCTTAGATTAAACCTTTCTCCCCTTTCAATTCTCAATATGAATTTTTTCTCCCTCTTTTAAAAACAAGAAGAGAATTTTCAATCCATATATTCTACAGCTGAAAATAGATTTGCTCCAAAACATTCTCTTCCAAAAAATTTCCTCTGAATTTTTTCAGGGTATTTGTTCTTTAACTAGATTGATGACATTTTGTTTCTCAGGATCAATACTTTATACCAAAATATTTTCCTTCAATATTAAGTCAACATCTGACAATATGTTCAAATTATTGTTTTTGCCAAACTCCAGTAAGAGAAGGTCAAAACCATTTTTATTTTGGAAGCAATATACAGTAGTTCATCTACTTGTGCAAGAAAAAAAATGTACAATCATTATGAATGTTTAGTTGTTGCCAAGCGCTGGGAAAATCAGGAAATCCAAGCAGTTCAAATGAATATAAAGGTTTATTGCAAGCTTAAGCGGTCTAGAAGAATCTGAACTACTAACAGTCAAAGCCAATTTGGTGGTAGATAAGAATCAATGGAATTCAAAGTGGGCTGGACTCTTGGTGCGAAGGGACTCGAGACTGATGAGACATTTGACCCCTTCCTCGGGCTCAGTTGGGTCATCTTCTATAGTTCTAATATATGGTATTATATCTTTTCATGCCATAATGTCCTCATGTACATTATTCATCTATACTCATCCAATTTTGGGGAATATTACTTATAAAAGAAGTGCTAAATAGGATATATTAGATCAAACATATCCTTAAATTAAACTCTACTGTTAGCAATTTTGGGTGGAAAAAGATTAATTCATTAAAATTTAGGAAAGTTTAGTTAACCTTATTTATTTATCTAATGGTAGCAGATAATTTTCAAAAACTGATATTAATTTTGTTGTGAAATCAAAGGTCTTCACCATCTCAAACATCACTGATCCGCAAACATTTCTGCCATAATAACCTCTCCTGAGTTCATACAAACCTTTTTCAGGGTCCTATCCCAGGAGTCACCATACAGTCCCTGGTACTGTGCCATCTCTTCTTCATCTGCTTCTGTAACTGTGGTAACTGGTACAACTCCAGCAGGGAAGTTCAAAGCATTGTACAGCATGGTACTAGAGATAGCACCTAGGAAGATGAAAACATAGAATAAAGAGTTAGGTGAAATTAGATACCTCCTCCCCATGGAGCTCCTTTCCCAAATCCTTCTACTGGCATAATTCAGTTATGGTAAGGTAGAATTTTTAGAACTTTCTAAAATTGGACTGTTCCATTTTTTTTCTGGGTTTTGAACGTGTACAATGGACAACAATGCTTTGGTGAGCTATTCTAGTCATCCTATGGACAGAAGAGTTAGCCTGAAACCAGATTTTAATCTCTCTGTGAGAATTACATTATATTTCCATACAAGAATTGTGAAAATTTCTAGATCATTCTGACCATTGTTATTAATTATTCTGCTAAGAGAATGGCAAAACCACTATCTTTGGAAGCAATCCTAGTCTGTCTACCTGTGCAAGATTAAACGTTGGTGGATGCTCCTGAAACTTGATAATATTTGTTTTTAATGTAATGAAAAGGTATACATTATGCCACAGTAAGGCTTACCCAGTATTTTTGAAGGATATCCAAGAAAGAAGGCAGGACCCAGAACAGGGCACAGGACAACATCAAGCTTGTTTTTTCTCCAATGCTCAATAAACTTTTTACGATAGACCTGAGCCCAAACAGCAATAGTTGTTAAAGTCCTGACAAAATCTAGGCTTGATAAAGTGTAGCTGAGTAGTTAGAAATGTGCTGAAAGCTATCCCAGGTTGTTGCCAGATAGGAAAAATACAATCAACATATGATTTTTAAATTTTATTTTCACAAAAAATGTTTTTACCATCAATTCATTATCGATCTTCCACATGTCCTTCACATTCCTGAAAGACAGAATATTGAACATGTAAGCCAAGCTTTCTTAAAATATAAGAAACTGCAACTCTGTTGGATAATCAAGATGATCATATGTGTGCCGGAAGCAAGACAAGACTGGGGCCACATAGATCATCATTTTGAAGAAACAGAATAAGAAGAATATTGATGCTTTTGAGCTCTGAGTTTGGAGAAAACTCCTGAGGGTACTTTGGGCAGCCAAAAACCCAAACCAATGGACCATCAATCTAATCAACCCAGAGTTCTCATTCGAGGTGCAAATAACCAAGCTCAAATTATCCTAATCTGGACATGTTACGAGAAATCTAGCTCTCTGGCAAAGACTCTAATGCTGGAAAAGGTGGAAGGAAAAAGAGAAGAGGATGACCAAATGAATGGACTCAGTTACAATGACAATGGGTGCCATGTTGGAACTGCTGAAAGACCAGATTAGATTGTTATGGGTAACATCTACAGTATCTACATGGTTGCTAGGAATTGAAAATGACTTGATGGCACATAATCAGTGAGATATTCATGTATTTTATCAATTATAGTTGATGAAACATCAAAATCTAATGAAATGGCTAACTTGCCATTATCAAAAGGCACATCATAATGCAAAAAATACCTGGGTTTGTTTTTTTAAAAAAAATAATACTTGGACATAGTGCATAAGTAGTGAACTTATTCACATTAATCCTAAAAACCACACTGCTGAACTGCTTTTTTTTCCTAATGCAAACTCTAAAGATCAATCTCAGTAAGAGAGAGAAGGGGCCAAACTATAAAGGCACCAACTTTTTATAGTGTATCAGCTAAAAGTATCATTTCAGTATATTTGTAGGAATATAATTCTGCCATTACCTTACTCCACACAACGCATTCAGCTGCCCAGCCAATCGGGGAAACTTGAAAGAAAACAGCATTGAGTGAAAATCCAGATTCATTAGTACTATTAGAGTTTGTTTAAAAACTATACAGAATTTTTTTTTAAAAAAAAAAAACTGTGTGTAAGGTCTGGTGAAGATACACAACATTATGACTGTACAGTTGCAATTTCATATCTAATTGAAGAGGCCATTATGTACAAGTCCTGAGGAGCAGGTATTCCAGCTGGACAGACCTGCTGGCTATCAGAGCACTAATCAAACTAGAGGCCATCTAATTGTAGGGTTTTTGCAACAATTCAGAAACAGCTCAGGACCTGTTCAGTCTCACTATTGGTTGGTTGGTTGGTTGGTTGGTTGGTTGGTTTGGGCAGATGAGTTGATAATGGCATTTTCATATTTTTTTCTAACACTGCAGCTGTGCAGGGAGTACGGATAGGCCATTTCCCAGGGTCTATGACAATTCGCCACGGCCAACTGACCATGGCCAACTTGCCACAGCCAACTCTCTGCAGGATGACTTGCTGTGGGACAAGAGTTTCACTAATATCAAAGAAATAGTGGAATAGAACGATTAAAGAAAGGATGCAAAAGGAGGGACAGCATGAAATGTGAATGGCAAAAATTAAAATAAGGCATTTATTTTAAATAATTAAGTAGAACTGTTAAATTGTCCTGCCGTGAGTTGTCCCATGGGAAGTTGGCCGTGACGAGTTGTCCTGCAGAGAGCTGGCCATTCCCATTAGTGAGAATTTATGTCTCACTTCTGGTGTCTTAGCTTCTGTGTCAAGCTGTAGCTCCCCACATACAAGTTCATCATCCTTGTATCCCAATCCAACTTTCTTCCACCCACCCACCCACCCCTCCCCGTTAGTATGTAAGAGGGGCAATAAAAATATGCTCTCTTTTCCTTGAACAATTAATCAGTGGAATGACTTGTCTCCAGGAGTTGTGGGTGCTCCAACACAGGAGGTTTTTAAGAAGAGATTGGACAACCATTTGTCTGGTATAGGGTTATAGTATAGGATTTCCTGCCTAAGCAGGGGGTTGGACTAGAAGATCTCTAAGGTCCCTTCCAACTCTGTATGGAGTGGAGATTTTCATCCTTCTGCAACCAGACACTACCTGCCTGATATTCTTTGCACTCTGTTTTTCAGATGAATGGGTTCTCTGCATGCTCTCACCATTTGGAGGCTTGAGGTGGTATAGATAATCTACTTTGTGCCTGCTCTTTTAGTTATTTATCAATTAAATTCATTTTTAAGACTGCCCAACTCACAAACATGGTTTTGGGCAACTAATGACCTGTTAAAATATTAATAATAATAATTTTTTAAAAAATCATTAGCGAGGGATAAAAACCCTACAGTGGTCACTGAGAATAAACCCAGATATAACAAATGACAACGATCTCTATCTTCTCTTTCCCTGACTTAGGATGATAAAAATTGGCAGACCTGCCATTCGTCTATATAGGCAATCAATTCCAATCATTTTAATTACCAAAAGGAATATCATGAATGGCTTAGGGAAATGGTCAGCTGATCAGTTTCTTCAGAATGCATTCAATTAAAAATTTATGTTTCTCATGATCAATGGCAGTCACTGGAGTATTGAGGAATTACTTCATATTGCCCCTTTGGGGCATGTATGTAATGTCACAATAAACACAGAAAGGATGGGGGCTTGCATTGTAATTTCTCAATTCCATCAGTCTGATCCCCTTGCCCCTCCCCATGTTGCTGCTCACAATGCAAATATGTTTAAAGACATATTTATTTCAGTATCATACAATACAATACAATAATTCTATCCCAAATTTGGAAAACAAATTTGACCCCGTACACACAGAGAGAATAAGACTCACCCAGCTCTTGGTGAACTTGGCCAAAACTTTCTTCACCAATTTTGGGATTGCAAGCATTTTCACTTGAGCTTTCAAAGCTGGATCCACTATATCTTTTTGACTGACAGGCAATAGAGAAGGAAAGAAAGATTGGAAATTTTCTCTCTTTGGATACAAATGTATTTACCCCAATCATTTACTGTAGCAAGAAGTGATGTTGACCACTTTTTACAGAGGAAATTGGACACTAAAGCTATCAAGGACTGTTTTAGAGCAGGCATCCAAAACAGCAATCTTTGCCCTTCTTCCCAACATTTACTTAAAGTATATGGAGCTGGCACTCTATGTGGAAATTACATAGTCATGCAAGTGGCAATATATTTTCCCCTTAATAAGAAAAAGGAGATCATATCTCCTGGGCTGGAATGTTAGACTTTATTTTAGGTACATAGTGGAAGGAGGGAATATCAGCATCACCTCTTCATTCAGGTAAATGCTACCAGTTTTGTCTTTGCCGTATTCCTAACATAGTAATCTATCACAGTATCAACAACTGTGTATTTTTCAGGGGTTTGTGAAAACAATTGTCATATTACACTGGAAGGAGAAATTTACATCTTATTGACAGCATAGGGGTTTGGGTATGCTACTAAAATTTGAATTGGTTTATTTTCCAAAAGAACAAAGAAAAAAAGAGTCAAAAATTTGGAACTGTTCTGTTTATGTCTTCAAAGCCTCTATTTCCTTTCTCCCATTTTTATTATTATAGTGATTGCTAACTGGAGGTTACATCACATTAATACATAGGTACTTCTTTCTTGCTAATTCATTGATATAATAAAGCAAATGGTGATGATGATGACACTACCATCACCTCCTGGAAAACAATGACCTTATTTTAAAATGTGGTTTGAATGAGAACACAGTAATATTGGGCAGTATCCTTATTTGCTATTGGCTCTTTAAATGTTCTCTAGCATCCCCAACAAACTACTTACAACAAGGCCAACAGACTTGAGCCTCCATCTGCAAAAGCACCTTTCACATAAATTTCATCAATAACATAGTCCACAGAAGATGGGTCGAAGGGAACTAGCTGCAGGTAACAAAGGGGTTTTCAGTTAAAACTCCAAGATGTAAACTAAATACAAATCTAGATTAACTATTTTCCTGGATGCTATTTGTCCACTCGATACGGCTTTCTCTATACAAGCATATGCACACAAAGGGCTCCTCCCTTTGGTTCAGTTAATGCTATTCACCAGTTCTTCAACTGACAAAAAGAAAAGAAATAGCTTAAAAACTGCAACCTGGCTGATGTGTGTCCTCCTAGCCTGCCATTGAAACGATGTCACCAAATGCTGATGTCCAATTAAGAGCCAATTAAGGAAGGAAATTGATGAAGTCCCAGATATGGTTTCCCTCTGGTCAACAAACCAATAGCTGGTGAGTTGGATTTGGACCAGAGAAAGGCAAAATATTTTTGAAAAATAAACCAGAGGGTGTAGCAATTGTTAGAAGTTGCTCCAGGATTTGCCCAAACTTCTGGCAACTGATTGCATGGCTGCCAGAAGTGGTAAGAAAAGGAGGGGAAACTGACATCACTATCAGCCTCTTGAGACCAGAGGTGTGGCAAGAGAATAGAAGAAGACAACTGTATTCTTGCTAGATCTACAGTCCCATAGAGCAGATTCCCAGACAATCTGAACTGGAAGGGGTGGCAGATCATATCCATCTTTTGCCACCCCATTCAGTTGCAATGAGGAGAGATGACTCTTTACCCATCAAGTTTCTTAGCCCCTGAATCTCCCATCCTGAGAGCTGATTCTTTAGGTCTCCAGGCTTGAAGAGGATATGGGGCATCTAAACCACCAGCACCTTTCTGAAAATCAGCTGAGTGGCTGTAGAGGAAAGATCACACAATGACGTACAAGATATCCCACTTTGGCACATGCTTCCATTGGCAGGTGTGTTTTTTTAGTTATTTTTAAATATGGACTTTTTACTGTTCTAGCTGCTTTTGAACATGGTTGTTCTGCTAATTCAGAAGACATTGGCATCAAGCCAATGTTCAAAAGCAGCCCATTAAGAGCTGCCAATGTGGAGTTGCTTGCTTCTATGGGAAAGGTCCTTCCCCCATCACTTTGCAACTGCCTCCTTCCCCCATGAACATTCAGCTGTAAAATCAAGCTTTTCTATAACAAGGATTTGGTGCTCTTATGAAACAGCAATAAATCCCTGATCAACATCAGCCTGCACAACTGCATCTTGAAAGCCTACCAGCCCCACCGCTCAGCTGCTGTTCATAGATAATTAGTGAGATAGCTGATTATGGCCCAACCAAATAAATGGTCAGGGAACCACACCATTCTACACACATAACTAAAATGTGTAGTTTCTTGGCTGCCATCCCTCCATATAGAACAGTGATGGCGAACATTTTAGAGACTGAGTGCCCAAACTGCAACCCAAAACCCACTTATGCATCGTCGAGTGCCGGGTGGGTGTGACCCATTGGCTGGATGTGGCCAATTGGGTGGACGTGGCCAATTGGGTGATCGTGGCTGCGGTGGTAACAGCAGACTGGGTGGGACTAAAAAGTTCAATCAATCAATTCCAACTTTGCAAGATCTTTTTTTTCCCCGCAAGGTTGAAATTGACTGATTGAACCTTTTTTTTTTTTTGCACATGGCAGCAGAGGCCTAAAGCAAAAAGGTTTTATAAAACCCAGCTGAAGGCCTAGGATTGGGGCGACGGCGCGCGTGCCCACAGAGAGGGCTCTGAGTGCTGCCTCTGGCACCCGTGCCATAGGTTCGCCACCACTGATATAGAAGCTCTCTGACTATTCTGTATCAAAAAATAACCCACTATTTAACATGCAAATAGGTTGTACTGTAAACAATAGTAGCAAAGATACACACTGTATGGCCAGCTTCCTGCAGAAGCTTCCTGGTTTCATGCACAGCCCTTCTCATGCATGGTGGGAGCAAGAAATAGCCATCTGTGTCATAATATCCAATCCGTAGAGGTGTAGAGCTTGAATATATCTAGGGGGAAAAAAACCTCTCTGTTACTAACATTAATGGATTAAGAGCTATAGCATGAACTCTGTGATGGCACTTTTGTTAGCCACATTGTTGTGATTGTCACACTATTATGCATGCCATGTCACACTGGCATGCAGAGACTCATAGAACTGCATGTGCTCTGGTTTGGGCGGTGGGATACTTAAAACAATGGACCAGACTTCTAAATATGTTTCAGCAAATTAACAGGAATTGACCATGACAATAATTCTCAGGTGGCACTATATTCTTCTTAAATTAGGAAATTTAAGTGAAGTAATTTTAATCTAATTAAATGTAATGTAATTTTAATGTAATTTTAATATGTGATTTTTCTGGATGGTGATGACAGGGTGATAAGCAAGTTGGCTCATATTACTATCTTTGTGTTCAGTTAGCTATACTTTTGATTGAAACTTTCTGAAGACATTTGGAAAATCTCACAATCTTTAACAATGAATCCTGTTCTGAGTTAAACTTTTTTTTGTAATGCATATAAGTAGATGCAGTATTAAGAAATTGGTGTAATGTCTTTTATTAGTTGCCAGCTTTGTTACTGTGAAATGTTTAAAAATTAAGCACCTCTTTGACCAAATTAGTGACATTTCTAATGGAAGAAATTGTTCTGGTTGAAAAATGGATACAACAAAAAGAGCTTTCAAAAACATGACAAAGGGGGGATATATTTTCTCAAACTGGTGACTATTTATCTGCTATATTAATAACATTTTTCCCAGGAGAAATTAAATAGACGTCCTTCAGCTAACATGTATGCATACAGGTTTTTAATCCATTAGTGTGTTTTTTATTTGCCTTGTTTTATTTTTGAGGGAGGGTTATATTTTTAGCGTGGATAGGGTCATAATCCTGTTTCTTCTAAATATATATTTAGATGCTTTTTTATTTGGGGAATTCTTTGAAAAAAATTTCATAGTATCTGTCAAAATCATCAACTATGGGTTCAGCAAAGGTGCTATATCTACCCTTTGGTTTTTTATTTACCTCTTGATTGAATGGAATGGGTGGCACAGTGGGATCCAGCTGGAACATGTAATCACATAAGACAGCCCTCATGCATAGAGCAAGACTATCCACATCCTTTGCCATTGGTCCTATTGTCCCTAAAACTTAAGAAGATGAATATATGTATGAAGTAATAGTATATAGCTAATCCAGTTTTGGATTTATTGATCAACAGCAAAATAGATTTCAAAATAAGATCATGCTTTGATGATCATGTCTTTGTTTAAATTGCTCCACATTCATTCTTTCTGAAAGATCATGTTATGCTTCCACTTTTCTTGTTAATATTTATATTTCAAATACTATGTACCCAATATCCATTGTTCTTCAGCTCAGGCAGGCACTTTTTACATTCATTCAGAATTGCTCTCTCACCCCTTTCCCACTTTCCACAAAAAAGAAGATGATTTTATTTACTTAGCATAAGATGAAAAGGCTCCTTTACTCCAGAAACACTGTAAAACAGAGAAATATAAAATGCAGACAATATATATGAATAAAATAATTAAGCAAATGGCTTTTTGAAGGGCCCTGTCAACTGGATCATCACTCAGTGATAAATGTCAATGGTTGCTCTTGTACAAGACATATTTGCTTATATCTGTGTCTGTTCTTTGTTTAGAGCTGTTTCTTTAAACATGTGTGGACTTCAACTCCCAGAATTCCCAGCCAACATGTTAATGTCCACACCTCTTGAAGTTGTTGAGTTCTCTGCTACTAAGTTTAGTGCTTGATTTCCTTAGAATGAAAGCATTTGCTAGAGAAATATTATCTCAAACTTAAATTGGATATCCCTAGCACCCTAGGAAAAGTGCCCATGGTATCATTTCTAAAAATTTGTGAACACTGATCAAGCTATTTCATAATTTCTCCAATATCACCAATATCTTCAGCAGTTTTTTCAGCAGAAATTAATTAACAACAACAACAATTTTTTTAGAGATTTTGTAACCACAACATTCCAACCCCAGAAGATTATTCTGTTAGATGATTTTTGAGGTCTTTTCCAACTCTACAATTCTAAATCTTGTCAAAGTGTGATAATCAGTTGCATAGTCTATGATAACTTTAGTACTTACCTCAATCTACCTGTGGTTGGCTTCAGCCCACAAAGACCACAGAAGCTGGAAGGTAGACGGATACTTCCACCCACATCTGATCCAAATCCCAAGACAGAACCTCCTCCAGCAATTAGAGCCCCTTCCCCTCCAGATGAACCCCCAGGAGTTCTCTTATGATCTAAAGGATTCACCGTCTGCCCAAAAACTACATTGCTGCAGTCATAGCTGAAAGATGATAGAAATACATCAGATTGTGGGAACACAATATTTAAAATATAGGAAATCTATAATCTATTGTTTCTTCTGAAGATACAATCTTTAACCCATCTACAAAAATTAAAATGTATTAAACTCAGTGGAACTTCTATTACTGCATTATGAGTCTGAGGTCCCTAATTCTGATGTTCTAAATCAGGAGTCCCCAAACCCTGGTTCATGGACTAGTACTGGGCCAGCAACCGGTCCACACAAACAAGGAAAGCCCCATCCACAGGATGCAGGCAGTACACAAAACCACGCCCCCTCCGGTCCATGGAAAAACCTCTCTCCATGTAACCGGTCCCTGTTTCCCAAAAGGTTGGGGACCTCTGTTCTAAATAATGTTCTACTCTAAAGTAGTCGTATATCAAAAAGATTTAACAGATTTTTCAAATTGACCAGATTATAATACACTTGAAGCAGAAAGCAAGAACCCTAAGGGCATCTGAGTAATTAAAGAGAGAGAAAAACCTGAACACCCCCCAATTTCTACAAAACGACAACTCCTACAATACAGACCATTCCTTCAACATATTCTGACAGCTGAACATGGCTAAATATAAAGGTTTCTGGGCTCTTTAAATGGACGCATAGTAATGATAGTTACATCTCTTAGGATCACTCTGATTCTGGATATTTTCTTGATATAAGGTAGTAGGAATACAACAGAAATTTTACTTTTTCTTCATCAAGTTTTGAAGAAAAAAGAACACAGTACACATGACAATCGACCATAGATACTTGGTTTTTGAAAGTTCCTCTAAGGCAGGGGTCTCCAAATTTGGCCGCTTTAAGACTTGTGGACTTCAATTCCCAGAATTCCTCAGCCAGCCATGCTGGCTGAGGAATTCTGGGAGTTGAAGTCCACAAGTCTTAAAGCAGCCAAATTTGGAGACCCCTGCTCTAAGGCTTTTCTTCATATCTCCAGTGGTGTGCTTGTCTCCTCTACTCAAGATGGGAGAAGAGCACACTGCCTTGAGAAACATCTGTTCCCACAGCATTCTTCTTGCTGTGCCTCCAAAATGAGATCAACAAAATTGC
Source organism: Protobothrops mucrosquamatus (assembly GCF_001527695.2). Classification (NCBI taxonomy): domain Eukaryota; kingdom Metazoa; phylum Chordata; class Lepidosauria; order Squamata; family Viperidae; genus Protobothrops; species Protobothrops mucrosquamatus. The sequence continues at coordinate 1,845,861 of NW_015386470.1, forward strand.
CACCATTGCATGATTATATGGATTCCTTTTAGTCAAGACTCAGATCTGGGCAAGGGACTGAAACATCATCCATAAAGGCATTCATTACAGATTAATATTCAGATTCATGACTAAAACAAGTCAAGACAAACTGTGAACAAATAACAAAGAGGTATATGTTTTTAGCAACTGCATGACAAAGAGATAGAGTTTATCAATACACAGGACTGATCGGTAGCTATACACAAGAAAAAAATTCACATTTGGGCCATAGAAACTTACTTGAATAAAGATTGCGGCACATTTGTGAATACAAATGGATTTGCTCCCTGCTTCTTTAATACCTTAACCAGCACACTGTCCTCTCCTTCCACATCAAGAAAATGTGAAAAGCCACATGTTGTCAAGTGGCCCTAAAGGTAAAGGAAATATTAAGGAAACGGGTGTAGATCAACTCTTTATCTTAACACCTAATAATAGCCTCTACTTTTTTTCCTCCTTTCCTCTACCCATTTTTCTCTTCTGCTAGGATTTAAAAAAAAAAAATTTTTTTAAACCAACAACTATGAGGGTGAAGGTTCGTTCTCCCTCATCCTACACCTGCGCTACAGATATTCGTCACTATTGCAAAAACAACTATGTTTGAGGTCCCTGTTTCAGGAAATAAATAAAACATTCAAGATAGTCTAGGCCAGGGCTTTTCAACCAGTGGTACAGGTACTACCTGTGGTACATTGGCACCTGGTAAGTGGTATGCGAGCATTCTAGAAAAGTGGTAGCAGGGGAGGGGAATGAGCTGAACCGGTGGCAGCACTGCACAAGACTGAGCGAGAGATGGCTGGAGCTGCAGAACTGTCAGGGCTCAGCGGAAGCACCAGGATCAGCGCCAGGCTCCAGCTGGAGCTCGGTGCTGATCCTGGTGCTTCTGCTGAGCCCAGAAGAAGCGCCAATCAGCTGGAATGTTGCAGCATCTCCAGGGTCTTGTGATTTACATTCAGATGCTTGGCAACTGATTCATATTTATGACAGTCACAGAGTGCCAGGGTCATGTGAAGTGACCAAAACCTGCTGCAACCACCCAGCAGACAGGGGGAATAAAAACCAAACACCACACCACCCCACCCCCACTGCCAAACCTCAACAGAAATGCTCACAACAATGAAAACCTCAGACAGGAGGAAGAGCGTTGCCGGGTGGGCAGGCAGGCGTCTTGCTCGGTTGTGCCTTGGGGGGCACTTTTTTTCAGTGCCATTGTAACTTCGAACAGTCACTAAGCAAACTGTTGTAAGTCGAGGACTACCTGTACTTTATCACTTTTTTCCTTTTTTTTTTTTTTTGGTCATCAAGTTTTTGACGCCTTGCTAGGCAACTGGTGGTACTCGGATATTGCCATATCCTAAAAGTGGTACAATGGGTGAAAAGGTTGAAAAGCCCTGGTCTAGGCTTTCAGCTAATTAAAGTTGAAAGTTTGGGCTTTAAAAAGTGAGCAAAAATTGTACCACTATAAATCAGCAACCAGATGTGGCAATACAATTCTAGAGGCTCTGGGGGGCTGTGTTTTTTCTGTAAGCCATGGTTTCCCATCCCCTTTCCAATATAAAAGGGCTATACCAGTGATGGCGAACCTTTTAGAGACCAAGTGCCCAAACTGCAACCCAAAACCCACTTATGTATCGTCGGGTGCCAGATGGGAGTGACCCATTGGGTGGGCATGGCCCATTGGGTGGGCGTGGCTGCAGTGGGAACAGCAGGCTGGGTGGGACTAAAAAGTTCAATCAATTCCAACTTTGCAAGATCTTTTTTTTCCCCGCGAGAAGTTGAAATTGATTGATTGAACCTTTTTTTTTTTGCACACAGCGGCGGAGGCCTAAAGCGAAAAGGTTTTATAAAATCCAGCTGAAGGTCTAGGACTGGGGCAAGGGCACGTGTGCCCACAGAGAGGGCTCTGTGTGCCACCTGTGGCACACGTGCCATAGGTTCGCCACCACGGGGCTATACCATAAGCAAATACATATCTTAGAAAGGTATCTAGCGGTCTTCTCTTAGCAGCTGCTCCTTGTCTGCCATTTCTAGAAAACCAATGTATCACAGAAATGGAATCACCTTGTATCCAATGTGGTCTTTGATGCTGATAGGTACCCCATACAATAAACCCTTTTCCTCCTGTTTTTTCAGTTGCTGAAGAAATGGCTCACATTCTGGAATAAAATGGCGCACACAGTTCACCTCCTTGGTGACCGTTAAAGCCTTTTTAGGAAAACAGTAGACAGACAAAGTGGGGAAATAATTAGAAGTGGAACAGTGAGCTTTCCTCTGTTAATCACTCCCCATTCCTGATCCATGATTCCTAAAAAAAAAAAATCTACCAAATCTACTGTTTCACTTTCATCAGTACCTTCTATCATTTTCCTAAAATCAATCTTGCCCCCAAACCATTTTTATAGTAAAAGACAAACCACACATTCCAATCAATATTCATTGTAGTATTTATTTTAAAATGGTGCAAATATTTCCTCCCCATCCCCCCCACAGGAAGGTAGTGAAGGAACAATTGCAAAATACCATGGTAGCATGATCCCACTACTAGGGGGTGCAGATTGACCTTCAAAAACATTTTGGAAAAAAGATCATTTTACTGTTTTTTTTTCTAAATTTGTGTTGTTTTTATTCTGTAAAAAAAATTCAATAAATAATTTTAAAAAATATTTCCTCAAATATATTAACATATACATACATACACATATTCATTTATTAACAAAAGGATTTAATGTTCTGGCAAAACTATGCTTTATTAAGAAAATATTGTAGATTATCAAGAGATTCAAGAGGCTATACGTTAAGATATAATACTAAGATAACATTTATTGTCATTTTTTTCTGTGAACAAACTGGCACATATTTAAAAAAATCTGATGCTTCCTTTCAAAAGAATATAAATCATACTTTTATTTTATTATTATTATTATTATTATTTTAATTTGTATACCGCCCTTCTCCCATAGGACTCAGGGCGGTTCACAGCATATTAAAAACAAATAATATACACAAAATACAAAAAATACAAAATACAAAAATACAAAAATACAAAAAAAAAAAAAAAAAAAAAAAAAAAAAAAAAAAAAAAAAAAAAAAAAAAAAAAAAAAAAAAA
>NW_015386470.1:1850179-1886738 GCF_001527695.2 Protobothrops mucrosquamatus
CCTTCCCGGATCCGAGCGACTTTGTCATACAGATATTGTGCAAAATCCTCGGCCCTCCCCTCCAGAGGATCCCCCCCTCCCCTCAGTTGGAGGAGAGAGCGGGTCACCCTGAAGAGGGCGGCCGGGCGATTATCTGATGACGCGATGAGCGAGGAATAGTAGTTAGCCCTAGCCACCCTCATCGCCACTAGGTAGGATCACTACCACTTTTCAAAAGAATATAAATATAAAATCATACACATATGTGCACATACATATACATATGCTATATATAATTATGGAAATCATGTACACAAAATAAAATAAAATAAACTGGAGCAAATTTTAACTAATTCTAGTTGTATAGTACAATGTGGATACATGTGTGCATGCAGGCATACACACACATACACACACATACACACACATACATTTTTGGTAGGGAATAAATTAAGAAAGGGATTGGCAACTTTTGCAGACTGATGGACATATTTGGAATTTGTGGGCATTTTCACCAAATGGTAGACCTAGCCTTTTGTGGAATATTAAAAAGCATCCATTTTCTATGATTGTTACAACATTCAAAGCCATTTTGTATTTCCACTTGACTATTTTCATTCCTCTTATTTATGATGTATTTTTAATCCTAACTGTATGCCACCTTGAGACATATGGAATTAGCAGGTTTTATAAATTGAATAAATTTATATGTTTAATTGCAAATGAATAGAGAATGTTGATATCAAGTTTCAGCTTTTTCTTCATTTTCATTATTTCAACTTCTTTTGAAAAAAAAATAAAAAGACAGGCTAGAAAGACTGACGGGTAGCCAAGTGCTACTGGGCATACTTTTTTTTTTCTTTATTTGTGTCAGAAATATCTTCAGATTATAGACATATACCGCTCAACACACAGCAGGTAGAATAAGTATAAAATAGGTCAGAGAGAAATAGCCCATTTAAAAAAGTATGTAAAATAAATAGAATTAAAACTAGATGACATTCGCCAGTATTGGGCCACAGAGATAGCATTTTCTCTCACCAGCATGAGGTCTTCTTCTGTCATGTTGAAAGACATGTTATGCACTGTGGTATATATGAGATGGACATACTGGTGTATGTGAACAATATTTCATTCTGTACCTATGTTCTGTGTTTTCAACTATGCTCACCTTTTCCATATAGGTGTAGAGGACCACATCTGGAGACAAAGTGTCTTCTTTCAGCTTCTGAACCAGTTCCACCAGAGGCAGAGAAAGGATGTCACCTGTTGGTATCCCAGGGTTCTGTAATGAAAGGGCACAGTACAACACTCCCCATAGATTTGATAGAGCAGATGCATAGCTTTTTTGAGAGAGGGCAGACGGGCTAAGTGGCTATTGATGGCAAGCCAGCAACCATAAAAATAATGGATCATATCAGGACACTGAAAAACTGAAGAAGCTTCTTGGATGTAAAGCAAAACTTTTGCAAAGAAAAAAAAACCAAGGCAGTCCAGTTGCCTTTGAGACAAACTTTGGCATAACCATGACTTGGATGATTGAGAATCTCAATAGATATCAAGACTAAATTTTTACCTAATTTCATTGACATTTAATTTCATTAAAATTAAACACAAGGTAAATGCTTATTTTACAGACATGCATTTGACTTTTTTTTCCCCTTCTATCTCATTACAGTTACCATCACGTTAAATTTTGGGATGGGTCTTGGGAGTTGTTCCAAGGTTTTCATGGGCCACATCTGACCTTTAAAGCTCCAAGTTCTGCACCTCTGCTGTAGAACATAGGTACTGCAAATCTTTTGAGAGACTTTTCTGTTCTACTTGACCCAACTTTCATTTTGTGTCTACTAAGAAGATAAACTGTAAGATATGACAGTAGCATACCACAAATGGCTCCTCACCCTAAATGTGGGCACCCAAATTGCCACTTAATTCAGTAGCAATCCTTTTGGTTAAAGTTGTATTTAAAAGTAAACTTCACCCCATGAAAATTTTCAGAAGTCCCTCTCCTCCATGTGTAGTCATGAAATATCCTTCACTTTTACTTAAAAGAGAGATAGTGATCAACCCAACCTTAATAACAAGAGCCAAACAACAGGAAAATAACAAAAATCAAAATTTAGTAGTGTAGTAAATATCCATTCATAATTATTTACTAAAATTCTATCTTATCCATTAGCCTATTAGTCCAACTCCTGTAAACTCAAAAAAATATATTTAAATACGCACTTACATAAACATTAAATATAATAAGTAAATGTAAAATGTAATAAGTACAAGTAACACATGTAATAAGTACTTATACAAGTACTTATAATGTACAAGAAATAGTTAGGAAACATGTACCTGGCTTTTAAATGCCTGCACTGATTTTTCCATTTCTATCAAGCCACGATCCCTTTGTCTTCTTGTTTCTTCTATTTGTTTTTTAATCCTTTTCTGGCCTAACCATTTCAGTACAAAATAAAATGCAGTTGTACCACAGGTCAGAATCACAGCAGTATAAAGATGGGTTTTATCCTGAGGCCAGGATTGCTTCAACCATTCTTGGAATATAGTGGGTGCTTCTTGCAGCATTCTGGAACCAAATCTATGGACAATTTTTGGAGACTCTGAAATGCAGGGGAAAGCTAATATGAAGTCCATCTGAGACCATTACAACAAGATACACAGCATTGGCTTGTTGAAGTCCTAACATGTTATAAGAAATATCCTGTTCATATTCAATTGCAATATTTCCATCCTTGCAACATGCTAAAGTATTTCAGGAGAATGCGAAACTTATCTCCGCTTTATTGACTATTGATGCCCCTGGTCAAGAGGTGTGCCTTTACTGCATATGTATAATTTTAAGCTTAGCCTGGAGCAAACACAACCTCTGTGAATAACAATAATTAACAAGAATACCAAGAACAATATGGGTGAACTTTGGCCAGGAAAGCACAGATGTTCAAACGTAGCCCCAAAGAACTTAATAGCCTTCAGATAGCATGACAGGATAAGAAGCATCAATGTGGACAAATGTAGACAAAAGAGCTTCAAACTTTATTAGGAGAGGGAAACACTAGTAACTGAAGGGAAAGAACCAGAAATTTTGTCTAAAACTGATATATATTAATCAACTGCTTATATGGGAGGGGGGGGGTCAAAAGAGAGAGCCCAAAGATAACCTCACCTAACCCTGAGATAAAAAGATGGTCAGAGCATTTTGGTAAACAACAGTGTTTATGGACACCCTCAGACTTCTGAGATAACATTCTGTGACCACCAGGCAGACCATGTTTGGCTGCTGGTATCATCCCTTCAAAGATAAAAAAAATTGTAGACACGCCATACCAAAGAAATTGCTTACCTGGGCGTTATCAGTCACTGCTTTCTGCCTGCTGTTTTCACTGAGTTTGTGAGTTCAGCCCTTTCTTTCTCACTGATCACCTTAAAATATAAGAATAAATTGTATGGCTTGGGAGTAGTTAGAGATAAACATGCTCAGGAGTCTGAATTAGGTCAAGAGTTTTGTCACGGTATGTGATAAAAATTGCAAGATGAATTCAACTAAAATCTGAACTCCAAAATCTCACTTCAGATTTGAATTTCTAAATAAGTCATAACACTTACCCTTCACAGTATTGACTGGAATTATACATAAAATTACAAACACAACCACACCATAGAACTTCTCATTCTTTGTTAAATAATAACTAGCGTGGGATTTAACCTTTTTAAAAATTTGAATAAATAAGTTAGATAGGCAAGCATGGGTTTTTTTTGGTTTTATTACATATCTAATGGTTTATGTTTTGTGGGATATCTCTATAATATTTTTGCGCCTTCAGTTTCTATAAAGTCATAATCTTTAAAAAAAAGCAGTTATCAATAAGAGTTTGGATTACTATTATTTTAGAAAAGAAAAGTCAATAAGTTACATGCTGAAAGCTTTTGCCTCCTCATCTCTCTAGCATATTCCTGTGTGTGAAAAACTAGTATTTCTAATGCTGGGGAAAGTAAGTTCATACACATTTAGGCTTAATTATATTGAAGGTATGAGCATCTTCATCTCCATGCTAATCTTTTGCTTCTTTCTTTTTGTTCAATATCAAAAGCAATGTTCTTACATATCAGTGATTTCCATAATATGGTCAATAACCGTAAAAGTATAGGTGACCATACATCCTAATGCTGTTTAATCCCTAAATAATATTTCATAAGAGATGTACTACATTCCTCCTCTGGGGAAAACTGAATAGCAGTTAAAATAGTAAGTATAGTATAGCTACCATGTAATACAGAAGCACAGCATAATTTTTAAAAGTTTTCTTCAGTGTTCCTTTCACAAGTTCAGTTCAGAAACTCAGCAGGTTATATGAAATAATGCAGTTGTCCATGAACCACAAAGCTGAGCCATAATATTTGAAACAATGGCACAGCCTTATTTCTGGGCAACTCTTGGAATACCTTAAATCTACAAAAGATTTCCTGAGGTAATTTCTGCAGCAATATATCATTTGGTGGGAAAAGCTTCTATCCAACCAGAAAATCCATTGACTATACCAAAAAATAATTGATATCTTCAAATGTTTGGGTAGTTTGTCAATATGATCCAAATATACTATATTTCATGGTTCCATTCACCTATGTCCTTGTAAGTATTGAGAGTATGGTATTATTCTGAGTGCTCTAGTGTCAGCCCCACTAGATAGACCACGCCAGGAAATCAACTCTACAGGAATGCAAAATTTATTTTTATTGAGATTGTCTATAATAACAGAATCTTGCAAGTCTGATTGTGTTATATTTCCTTCCCTTATTACTCTAGTGAACCGGGGAGTTGTCTATTAGACTCACCTCCGAATATAAAATTATACCAAACTTAAACATTATTTCATTCTTTTTGTCTAAGCAAATGTTATTGCATATTTTCATCAAGATCATATTTCTTATTAATATGCAAACAAAAGGTGCAATTGTGCACTATTCACCCTCTCCAAAAGGTTTCTTCTCTCTTCTCCAGAAAGCCAGATTGGTGTAGTAATTAAAATATCAGGCTAGAAACTGGCAGACCATGAGTTCTAGCCTTCGTTAGGGACCGAAAGCCAACTGGGTGACCTTGAGCCAGTCACTCTCTCTCTCAGCCCTAGGAACAAGGTAATAGCAAACCACTTATGCAATCTTACCAAGAGAATTACAGGAACTTGACTCCTGATTTCTTCCTGTACCACACAGACTCAAAGGAACCAAAACAAAAATAATTTTTAAAATCCCCACTCTTCTCCAAATTGTTCCTTAAACTGTCTAAGACCACCTGAAGAATTCCCAGGACTCCTGGATAGACTTCATTTACAACACCTAAGAAACCTCTGTAATGGGGATGTAAAAGGTCTACTTTTCCAAATAATTTGTTGTATCTGAGCAAGTGTAAGCCCAGGTTGTACAGTGGTGATTCCTGCCAGATTATCTATAGAGTATCTCTATATGTATCTCTATAAAGTCTATCAAATTTCTTCTTGTTGTGGTGGACCCTCATCTTTGAATAGGGCCAAAAGCCTTAAGAAATGTAGTGAACTCTCCATGACTTAAATACATTCCAACAATGGTTTGTATACTTTGTAGATTCCATCTAAAAGATCACCCTTAAATGGGCTTTCTTGTCAACACTCTTTGAGCGTCCACAGAGGTGATTTCTGTGATGGGATGCATAGTTAACTTTCCTTGCAAGAAGTAACCTAGTGAAAGACTCTATATACAAGTCTTCTTTCTAATGGATTGTGTGGGAAAAAAATTAAGGAATTTGAGTATTAATAAATGTTTTAGCCTGGAGCCCCTGCATATAGTCAGAGTGATAAACTGTAGTAGCAAATATTTAACAAGCAAGAAGGAAGCAGTTTCCTCATTGTATTAATCTGTTAGATACAAGAGGAAATGGACTCAATTGTTAGAGCATGAGGAAGGTTTTGCAATTACATAATTCTAAAACAAATATTTGTCTTTGGGTTTTCTCTGTAATCAGTCAAATATTTATGTGAATTTACTTTCTTATTGTTCAATTAAAAATACAGCCTATTTTCTTTGTATTAGGGCGTTGCCCATGGGATGTGACTAAACATGTGCATGTGTGCTTGACCTGGATATGCAAACCCATAGTAAACTGTTTGGAGACTAAATTATTGCATTTTGCTTGAAAAGGCAAAATGGACCTCATCTTGAGAAAACTTGTAAGCTGAGATTTTTCTTCAACAATTGTAACAGGGATCATCACTGCAAGCCTGACTGCAGCAGGAAAAATCAAATCCTTCACGACTGTTATCAGAAGAGAGAAACCAAGAGAGAGTTTTAATTAGTCAACCTGTTGTTGATGCATTTGCTTCTTTACTGTATTACAATCAGAATTGCTTTTAGTTCATTTCCTCATTACAGGTAGTCCTTGCTAGACCTCACTTGCTGACCGCAATTGAGACCAGCAATTCTGTCATTAAGCAATACGGTCATAAAGTGAAAACTCACTTGACCGACAACTCATGACATCAGTTCTGGTTGCAGCCATTAAGCAAATGACCCATGGTCATTAAGCATGACATAACCTGAATGACTTTGTTTGTGGGAAGCTGGCAGTGAAGGGTGCAAATAGTGATCACATGACTATGGGATACTGCAACCATTATAAATGTGAACTAGTTGCCAAGCATCTGAATTGCTGTCACCTGAATGCAGGAAAACTGCAATGGCTACAACTTTGAGGACTGGTAATAAGTCTTCTTTTTAAGTGCCATCGTAACTTTGAACAATAGTTGAACAAGTGGTCAGTAAGCAGGGACTACTTGTATTGCCTTTAACACATTTATTTTAGAAGCAGATTCAGTTATTTCAATTTGTAATTCTGCTACTTGTCTTTATAAGAGATAACCCTTAGGTTATTTCTTAAATCTTGCAAAAAAAAAAAAAGCCCTTTTTAATCAATTGTGGCCTTCAAAATTTCTGTGATCTTTCTGGTATCATCTAGTTTGGTCTGTAAAACACTATTTAACCTCCAAACCAAGAATATAATAAAATATTTTTCACAAAATCCTACTTTTTTTTCTTTTAGGCTCAGAAAAGTTTATATAAGCGTAGTTGAAAAATCTATTCTCGTATAATTGAGATGGCAGAGACAAATTTGGCTTAAGAAACTGTAAGCAGGCAAGTCTCCTTAAAGATGCAAATTTATCCTAACTCTAAAAAACCAATCTCAATCTCTTTATACTTCAGCTGGTCTAATATTAGCCTTAATGCTAAATGACCCCATATTTGTGTACAACTGATCTAATTCAAGTTCCTATTTTAGCCTTTCTGATAGCCTTTATGTACACCTATTTAATATGCCACCTTTAATTTGTACCCACTCAAGATAGCATACATAATGCTCCTGCCTATTTTCCCAACAAGGTGAGTTGGGCTACAAGATGTTGTGCTGAGTGTAAAACCAGCTTTCAAACGAGGTAAAAGAATTGTGACTTTTCCTATGTGTTTGAAGAACAGTAAGCCAGGGATGGATCTGTCAAATACTTGACAATTTATAGCCAGAAATTATTTTTTTAAAAAAAGCTCAAACAAATGTTACTATCTTAGTTTGAGAACACAGGAGGAAGATTGCCCCCTTAGTACTGAAAACTGTTACTAAGAATTCTCATATCTGAGGACATGCAGCTTACTTAAAAGAATTCACTGAAGATTTTCCCAACCTTGGCAGCTTTAAAATGTTTGGGCTTCAACTCCCACATTGACAAACACTGGCTTAGTGTATTAAGCATGTTAAGACTAATTTGTAATGTAAAATAACCACAAACAGTTCTTAGAAGGGAACATTATCCAAAACCTCTTACAGCTAGCTACATTCTAGAAAGCAGGCCAAAGAACACAATTTTGCTGTCAATTCCAACACTAAGGGAGGCAGAGAGGGGGAGGGAAGGAAAAATAATGCTTTTAAAGTTTTCAAAAATAACTTTGTTAGATTTTCTACTAATTTTGTTCTTCTGCAAACAATACAAGTTTTCTTTGTAGTTCTAGATTTTAAACACACATTTCAGCAATGAAACATGAAGACTATCAAAAACAAAAACAATGCATTTACACTAGATCACTTCCCCATCCTCATATTCTCCAAGTATCAACTCTTCCCTTCTCTGGAGCTACTAGATACAGTTATTCTGTATCTAGACTGCTTATTTCCCTATGATCCCGAATCACTCAGCGCTTTCTAGTGAATTACCACACCTCTTGAGTTCAAAACTCATAATATCCACACTTGTCCTTTGTTCAGGTTCCTCAATGCCACTGGAAGCTTTCTACTGGACTCCAGCAGATTCCAGGAGAATTGCAGAAGGTTTCAAGATCATTTCACCTTCTAGCATTTTGTTTCTGTTCAACCCTTCATTGTGTAATCCTTCTAGTTCTACCCTTTAGGTGGATATCTGATCTTTGTCAAAAAAATAGATTCCACATAAGAGAATGTTGGCACAGTCTGCCAGTTCAAACAAGTCAAGGGCAGGGTTTCAACAACAGCTGTCTCTGTAGCAACACCCTCATCAGTTCAGACACAGAAACATCCAGTCATGTGAAGACTAGACTGGGTTTCTCAACCATGGCAACTTTAAGTTGCTGGCTTGGGATTTCTGGAAGTTGAAGCCCACCCATCTTAAAGTTGCCAGGGTTAAGAAACTGTGCTCTAATGTCTTCCTTCTTCTTGTCAATCACTGAATTGCCTATTGTGCAAGACAACCAAGCCACTCTCAGTTGCTTTATCATCATCAGGAGGGCAATAAAAATCACTGCAGACAGTAACAAGGAAGGCATTCAGCCAAGGAAACCAACACAATCCAAGAATTACATTAGAAGACATTTTGTGTCCAAGACTGAGGAAGGCAGCAGATGTCTGCTAAAGAATCAGTTGTCAAGACTACACTTTTCAGGCCAGAAAGTCTTTAAAGCACCTGTTGCATCATTTCTAAAAATGTTTCCTTTCAAGTGCACTTATTCCCTGTGCAAAGTGGTGATCACCTAGCTCTGTTTTGTTGCACATGATGTTCTCCACCATTTATACCAGAGGTCTGTCACCCATTGTAAGTTTAGGAATCTTTTTTGTGCAAAACCAGAGCAAAGTCAGTGAACAACATCTAACAATAGCTGACGGCTGCTGATAAATTTTAAAATCTTTACCTTACTCAATATACTGTAAGCATCCCATATTTAGTCTCTCAATCATTCAGATCATTTATAGAAAAAAATAAGATCATGATGCCAAGGGAGAAAAGGCATGAAAATTAGACTTTTCTTTCCTCCAGCTCTCTTTATAGGCAGAGCTGTATTATCTCTGCTTTTTTACTTCTTCTGTATAATTCACCTATTTTAGTGATCATTCATCTACTAATCTAGTCATTAAGATATTCTTTGTTGTGATTGCAGAATATAGTAAGGAATATAAGCATAGCATGACCAAAATTCTCTTTATTCAGGCATGTCAAACTGCCAGCCCACGGGCCGGATGTGTCACATCAAAACTGCGCCCACCCCATTACCGGCAATGAGGCAAAAGTGTGATACGTTGCGTGACATCACGTGACATCACAAATTTGACATGCCTGCTTTATATCTTGGCTTGGAATGTCTTGGAATTTTATCTATCTATCTATCTATCTATCTATCTATCTATCTATCTATCTATCTATCTATCTATCTATCTATCTACCTACCTACCTACCTACCTACCTACCTACCTACCTATCTATAACAACCGCTCATCTTACATCAAACTCTGGGTGGCTTCCAACCAACATTTAAAACAGTACAATTGTACAATATGGAGATATAACTATTAAAACCACAAATAATAAAACCCTGGCACCCTAATATTTTTAAAATTCACATAAATATTTATTTTATTGTGTTTGGGAGTGCACAATAATTATTATGCATTTCAGATTTCTTTTCCAGTAAGCACAACTTTTCATTCCTTTAATGTTTGGTTGTTTGTTCATCCTACAGTGCAGAACTAGTCTCCCAATTGTAATAAGCATGCAGAAAATACATTAACACTGCTAACAGAGCCTGCACTATCAATGCTAACCAATCCTACTTAGCTTCCAAGCCTAGACAAATGTGACCAGGCTTAGCACAACAAAAGCTCATTTTTCAGAAAGTAAAAAATAACCAAATTCCCTTCTAAACCTACGGAAAAGCCACCCGCATTACATATCCAATGCTGCGTTAGTACCCAACTACTGTATTTCAAACTTTGTCTTCTCAAACACTCAAAATGCTGCCCCAACTTTCAAAATGAAGTTCAGCCCTGTGGTAGACGCTCACATGATGACAGCACACGTAATACAGAGAAGAACAAAAACCACACTTTTCGGTTATCTTTTGTAAGCATAAACACTAGCAAGATTCTTCGATATATCTTTCTTATATGAGGTTACCTTTCAGTAGAAGAGTTCAGCTAAGCAGACAGAATACATTACGTTTGCTGACTAATGTAACTGTGGCTGGAGCCAAGCACGTTTAATACTTCAACCACACCCAGTTCTCTAAAAGGAGCCTATTGAACGAAGCTTGATAAGAGCATAACTATCAGATATTCTGCTATCAGTGCCTTGCTACATGTAACAACACAGATGCATGTGTAGGGGGTGGGATAATCTTTGCATTACTGTGAATAAGTGGAAGGAAAGTAAGGGAACTATGCTTTATCTGGCCTGGGCAAAAATCAAAATAATACTCAATGATGTAAGAATTAACTGGAACTTGAGCTTTAGGGTTGAAGATAGTTCATTGATTTCACAGAGTAGCAAATGCAAATTATTATTTTTACTGTTATCCAGCAAAAAACATAGTTGCCTGGAAGCTAGGAAAAGTGACCTACTAGAAAGGAAGAGTCATACCAGCCTAATGTTTCTCAACCTTGGCAACCTTTCTCAACCTTGGCAACCTTGGCAACTAAGATGTGTGGACTTTGACTCCCAGACGTTTTCAGCCAGCATGCTGAGAAACACTGCTGAGGTTGAGAAACACTCATGTAGCCAATCAGAGCTAGGGCTTCTACTAGAAAGAAATGAAATGCTGGAGACTATCTACAGAACCCTAAAGAGCTTAAGGCAACTCAAGTTGGAGAGAAGAAATTTTGAATCAATGTTGGGAAACAGATGAGACGTGCATTTGCAATGGGCTAGGAATGGGGGGAAGACTATATCATCTGTTCTGCTCTCAAGAAATAGTGAGTTGCCCATACTGACTATGGACCAAGCAGAATGCATGAATCTGTGCTAAACATCTAAGGGAAAGTCTTTCATAATGCCTAGATCAAGCACTTATTATGGGAAGTAGCTACAGGCAGCGGCCCCATTTGTTTGTATCAAAAACTGTCAAGAACATTCATAATCATGTCCTTTTATTCTCCCCTGCCCTCCTCTGATTGTACAAAGTAGGGAAGTATAATCATCCACTTACTTTTTTTATGCTCCTTTTGTTCTTCTTTTCCCCGTTCACTTTAGTGTGCCGAGACCAGCTCTTCTCTTATGCGCATTAAGAAATCATCCATGATCTTTAATGACCACTATCGGGTTGGGAATGTGGTATTACTTCATAATGTCAGAAAAATACTGGAGGTTGAGAAAAGTAATTCTAGACACTGGCTTTCTCAATGTTAAGGCATTGCTGGTGAAAGAATGCTGAAATGAAAACGAATCAGCATCCTGCACAAAAGCTATTTGCTTCTTTTTTCAAAACAACTGTGTTTAACTTTGATCTTTCTCTCAAGCGGCAGGGAGAGTATTTAAGAGAAAGACATATGGGGAGGGACTTCACACTATTAGCCTTTTCAGTCTCAAAACTCTCAGAATCAGTTTGGCAGTGATCCTTTTCTGCAACGTATTGTTGAAAAACAGAAAAATTACTGGTCAGTAACAAACAAAGACACTCAGTTCTCCAACATAGCTGACTGTCAACGCTGCAAATACTGTATATTCTTGCTTTGACAATATGCAGAACTGTCTGGTATTTATATAGTTAAATCAGGCAACAGTGAAAGCCGGGAAAAAGAAACAGGAAGTAAATCATGTCGTCCAAGTTAATTGGAAGATGTGAACCATGACCCCAAAATAAGGGAGGGAAAAATGCTTAATATGTATGTGTAACTACGGCGTCTCTGTAACCTTAATAATTGCTTTTAGGAAAAAATATGCCTGAAAGTCCTTTTAATGTTTCGTTAATCAGACACATGACAAAAGCTATTTGCTTCTTTTTTCAAAACAACTGTGTTTAACTTTGATCTTTCTCTCAAGCGGCAGGGAGATTATTTAAGAGAAAGACATATGGGGAGGGACTTCACACTATTAGCTTTTTCAGTCTCAAAACTCTCAGAATCAGTTTGGCAGTGATCCTGTTCTGCAACGTATTGTTGAAAAACAGAAAAATTACTGGTCAGTAACTGGTAGTCACATCTCCTGCAGCAACAAGGGGGTTTTCATCCTCACTCCATTCAAGTCAAAGAAAGAAAAGGAAAAGGAAAAAGAAGGACAAACACGTGGTTTGCACATAGCTAGTCCCTTACAGAAGTAGGAAATTGATGAAATCTTGTCAATTGGCTACTGAGGAGGATCTGCCAAGCCACAAAACCATCACTCCCTTTAGAAGAACAGAAACTCAGAACCCAAGAGGAAGCAGGAGTTCTGCAGATTTCCAGCCTATAAATGAACAAACAAACAAAGACACTCGGTTCTCCAACATAGCTGACATTATCGTCTCAGAGACATGCAGAGCTGCTTTCTTACTAACTAAGAATCCTTGAGAGAAAGTGTGCTCAATTGAGACACTGATAATGCATGCCATCTAATTCTCAAGAGTTTCATGTATATCATTGCCCAGGTCTTTGGAGAGGACAACTAATGCTGCTTTCCTCCTTTCTGTTTCCATTGGGGTTTGTTTTCTTTGCCATCTTTGTTTTTTTTGTCTTTGCTGTTTGTGTTTTTTGTCTTTTGTGCTGTTTTTTTTTCTATTGGTTTTTTTTTTATTTTAAAATGTTTTAACAATTGGGAGTCAAGCAGCATATAAATTTAATAAATTAGTACTTATTATTATCATATGCTTTATCTAAGTTAACAAAATGTACAATAAACTTCCTCATGTTCATACAGTATATTTTTCAGTGACTTGCTGAAGAGCAAAAATCTGGTCTGCATAGTCCATGACATCAGAAAGTCAAACTGCACTTCTCAGAATTTGTTTACTGTCACTTCTGATCCTCTTTCAATCACAGTTCTGTCAAGCATCTGTCCAGGCACACTTAAACTAACCCCCTATAATTTTGGCTTCAGTCTTGCTGTCTATATTAGAGAACAATAATGGCACTCTTCTAATTGTCAGCCACATACACACATTAACCATCTTGTGGCATATACATTTATTAAATAAGCTAAACAAGATGAACAGTCATAAAGGATTAGAGTCAGCAAACTACATCTATATTTAAGCATATATGGAATTACAGTCTACACTTGCAGCCTTACCTTAAAAAAGACATTTTCACAGCATTTATGATTTGCTTTTCACTATATTTTTTCTTGAATACTAATATTGATACTATGTTTCAATTGCATTCTATGACACACCACTATTTCCCAAATGCTCCTTCCAGCATTTTTAATTCCATTTATTTTTCTGTAGACTTCTTCTGTAGCCCACTTCACCCATTTCCAAAATAATATTTTAATTCCATCTCAGCCTGAGAATCAATCTGCATTTTTCTGTGTACTTCTTTTAATTGTGACCACTCCTTATTCTCTTTGACTTATATTCTTTACAATGGTATTTTCTCTTTATGTACATGAATCTATCTTTCATCCTCATTTTAATATCATTATTAGATTAATTTTATTGATTCTTTTAGAGGCTTTTTTGATTCATTACTTCACCAAATATCCTTTTACAAATTTCCTTTAGCATAATTCCACAAATTTATGTGACATTCTGTATTATAATTCTTTTCACACTGATTCAGGCAACTTCCATATGATCTTTCCTTCTGTGTACTTTCCATTCATTCTTTTAGGAGATTAATCTATCTTTCATACAGAACTAGCACTTTCATTCCAGTTTTGCAAATATTTTTTTGGATTCAAAGGAACTGGGTGGCATCAGTTACCACAGTGATATCCTAGAATCATCGGACTGATTTGAAATTGTTGCAGGTTCAGCTGTTCAAGTTTACAGAAAAGACTTTTTATTGCACAATCAGCTTATCTCATTCACAGAATTTTACAGTGCAGAATTTGCTGACACTATCATTTCCCATTTATAACTTTCTCAAAAGTCCCATTAGTTGATGAAGGAAGGAATGACAGAATATTTGTATCACACCTTTGAAGTGATAGCATAATTCAAAGGTGTCTGTCTGAAAGAACCTGTTGTCCAGATGCTGTTATTTATCCTAATTACAAAACATTACCAAAAATTCTCTACTTTCTAAACCATATCTTCTTATCTCTCCATATCTTGTCTTGCTGAACATTGGTGAAAATATAACTGAGCTAACTCAGCAATAAACCGCATAAGTCAATAATAAAGTTTATTTAGAAAGGTCAACATTCCTTGCAGGCTTCTTTCCGATCAGGGTCATATTTTTCTCTTTCCCCATCTCTCATGGGAAACTCTCTCTACTTCTTTCATGAAGCGAAGACACAATTCTTCTTGCCATGGCAAGGCCACACACTGGACTGCTACAGGGAGCCCCACTGCATCTTCCACAGCCTATAGGAGAAACGCAAACAGTAAGACAATGTATTCATTACTTGGCGTATTCATCAGGCTTTTCAACTTCTCAAATCAGTTCTTGAACTCAATGTGACTTGAAGCTTAGCAGAAAGTAAGCAGATCTGCCTTCTTCAGTCCAGCATCCACCTATAACCATTGGCATGCTTACAAAGGCTGTACTATTAGAGATTTTGTGGCATACAACATAGGGCTGCCCAATGCTAAAATAATTCTTTAATCTGGATGTTGCAGCAAGATCAAGACTATACATAGCCAGCTAGATAGCAGCCTCTAGTCACTCTTGGCTGACCATAAAAAAAAGTAGAATTAGTATTTATAGTATCTACCACCAGAAAATCTTAGAAAGTAACAACCAGAACAACAGCAGCAAACTAGGCAAAGGAAGTGGCTGACTGATTATTGCTGCCAAGAATGGATGAACGGATGGATAGATGCATCTTAATTGCAATCATCAACCAGAAAAATAGAAGAAAAAATGTGAACACAGAAACAATTATTCTTTTAAATAAAGTTTAGTAACCTTTACATCATTATATCATTTGAATCTGATAACAAAGTTGTACAGACCTGACTTAGGGGTATACCATAAAGGCATAACTTCTTCTCCAATGAACATTTTCCATAGCAAAAAGTGCTCAAATGCAAATGCAGTCTGACCATATTACTGCCAACAATATTGTCATTTTCAATGAAGTCACCAGAATTCCCAACCTATTCAAAGCTATATCTTTGGCAGATTCCCCTCTTACAGGATTGTGCCAAACTATAGCTCAAATTCCCTTAAAAGAGATCAACGTCTTTTAAAACTCAGTAGGACCTATTTCAATTAAATAGATTCATTCTCAAATTAGAAAAAATATTCTTAAAGTACAGTTTTCTTTATTAATAACAGGGATCCAACTCAACCTCAACACAGCCAATGAATGAGGAGCGTCTCTGACAATTTGCCATGGCCAACTTACCAAGGCCAACTCACAACGGCCAACTTGCCATGGTCAACTTGCTGTGTGATAACTCATCACGGCCAGCGAGTTGTCGCCACGGGACAACTCGCTGCGGGAGAAGAGTTACACTAACATCAAAGAAAGGATGGAATAGAATCATTAAAGAAAGGGAGACAAAATGAGATGTGAATGACAAAAATTAAAATATGTTTTTATTTATTTTAAATAAATTAAATTGAATTGTTAAATTGTCCTGTGGCGAGTTCTCCTGAGGCACGTTGGCCATGGCGAGTTGGCTGCAGCAAGTTGTCCCATTCCGGAATGAAGCAACTTTGAATATTCCCCAAGAGACCGTTCTCCAAATTTCTTCAAAGTAAACGAGTCACCAAATTTCACTGAGTTCAGACAAGCAGCGAGGAAGGATCCATTCTGCTAAAGTTTTATAATATCTTGATTCCCATACATGGCAATTGCATTTCTTGCTGTTAACTGACCTCCTTCATTCTTTTATCCCAGAAGTCTCCATAGTGCCCTTTGTAATGCTTCAGCTCTTCTTCATCTGTTTGTGTAACTGTTGTGACTGGTACAACTCCAGCAGGAAAATTCAAGACATTGTATAGATGGGTATAAGTAGTAGCCACTGGAAAAGATACCATCTACAAGTTATTTATTTCTCAACAGGATCAGGCCATTGTTTTGTGACTGTAACATATTAATAGCATAACAGCACAATGCATTCTCCAGCCCACAGATGCTGCCCAATTCCATCCTCCACAAGCAAGGAGGCCAAATGAGGTGGATGCCACCAGCACCATCACAATCTGCTGGGAGTGATGCAGTTGCCCAGGGGGTGGGAGGCTGTGGCTTTTATGAGAAAATCAGCTAATAAAATATGTTGCATATGTGCTCAAGAGTTGCCCGCATCCCTCGTACCTTGTCCTGAAAGAGGGAGGATGGAAATGTAACCTTTTCAGAACAATTTTCCTTCTTATCACAGTTGAGGTCCACAACTGCTATATAACTACATGAATATAGTAACAAGCGAGCTGTGCTTCAGGGTAATAGCTTTCTGGTGAGGAAATTGGAACAATTTTCAAGTGTGGGAAAAGGTCTAGTGCTTGCAGAAAAATAGCATCATCTTCTCTTCGGGAATTTTTTTTTTTTTAAAATAAAAATAAAAATTGAGGAATAAGGAAATGAGCCTGAAATGTCAGGGCTGCCAGATGCTTGTCTTGCATTATTTTATCATTAGATAAAATAATCTGAAATGACTCTAAGAACAGTTGCAAAATTGTTCAGGGTGGATACTTAGGATTGTGCCATTTGGCAGCCATAAGCTGCTTGGGCCTCAAGGTAAATCTGGTGGAAAACAACTAGCTTAGCCTCCTCTCTGAAGCACAGTCCATCCCTTCACCTTGGCAACGACCTGTTTGGACTTGTTAGCACAGCTCCTGACTGATGAGTTCTCTATCGATGCCAGGACACCAAGTGCTTTCCTTTCTAAGGGTAGATCTCTGTGACACATACGTTCTATTTACAGATTTTTTTGTTGCTTCTGTCTTCAGTGTGAGACCTTCAGCCTTCCCTATCCTAGTTCATCCAATGTTTGATGTTCTTTGTTCATGCATCTAGCATTTCATTGATCTGCTGGTGATCCAATTTCAAAAAGAAAGGACTTGCAGTTCACCAGTGAACCCTAACAGAACTCCAAAGAGTATACTCAACCCATATCACTGCAGTTATTTAATTGTGCAGTGTCAGGTCCCCACCCATGAATGTTGAACCTGTTTTGCAAATTACTGGTGTTTTTACGTGTGTATAGGAAGTCAGTGCAAGGCCTGGGATGTGCCTTGTAGATCTAAACACACTTAGGGATTATGTGGAAAGGGATTTCAAAAGTGGGCAGGCAACACAGCAGTTCAGACCTAAGAAGAGGCAACTAGTAACTCAATAGTAGTAACTGTGAGAGGGACCTTGGAGTCCTAGTGGACAATCACCTAAATATGAGCCAGCAGTGTGCTGCAGCTGCCAAAAAGGCCAACACAGTGCTAGGCTGCATTAACAGAGGGATAGAATCAAGATCACGTGAAGTGTTAATACCACTTTACAATGCCTTGGTAAGGCCACACTTGGAATACTGCATCCNGGAGAAACTTCCTGACAGTGAGAACAATTAACCAGTGGAACAACCTGCCTCCAGAAGCGGTGAATGCTCCAACACTGGAAGTTTTTAAGAAGAGACTGGACAGCCATTTGTCCGAAATGGTATAGGGTTTCCTGCCTGAGCAGGGGGTTGGACTAGATGACCTCCAAGGTCCCTTCCAACTTTACTACTACTACTACTATTATTATTATTATTATTATTAAAGTGGGAAAATGTTCTCACCCCCATAGTGCACACTAGTAATTTGAGTGAGTGTCTTGCCAAAATGTAATAAAGCACAACAGATGGACCTCCTGACACCCCTTGTTCTGGTAGAAGGTAAAAAACAGCCCTTCTTATGCAAACCAAGAAAAAATGGGTGGGGATTGTCTTCAAAACAGGCTGGGGACAAGGTTCCTACCCTTGAGAAATAGGAAATGGACTATCTGCTCACAGGAGCAAGCAGGATATGAGGGTGAGTCTCAGAATGAGTTTACTGAACTGATGTACTTACCAATAGACACCCCTATCAACCAAGATCATATCTAACAAAGTAACATAGAGTATGTATGTACATATGTATGTATTTTCTGATTTGCCTGATAATCTGAAGAACTAAATTGATCAGTTCTGAATTGATTGTTATGTTTTATTATTAATCTATTATTTTATTGCATTACTGACATTATTATCTAGAAAGCAGCTCTATTTCCTTTACAATGTTACCTGCCAGAATCTGTTGCCTCACTTTTATTTTACTCTAATAGGAAGCTACATTTTGACTGTATCTTTTGATCATCCAACCAATACCCTCACCTGTAATAGGTTTCTTAATTCATTCTACATGCTTTCCCTGCAAAGAAGTTTTGAGGGCACAGATTGAAATTGGACTTAATGAGCACCTAGTTCACCATATTAGAGTGTTATATAATTTGATAGCTATAGTCTTCCTCATACTGACCTTTTATGATCCCCTCTTTCTATCTAATGCATCTATCCTTTCTTATAGTTTGTTTGTTTGCATGTATGTGTGTTTGTGTGTGTGTGTATACATACACCCATACACACACATTGTTTTAATATCTTCTATTTTTCATTTTTTAAAGACTGTGATGTATCTTCTATGCTTTTTAATTGACTGTACTCCACCTTCCTTATGCTTGTATATGACTATAATAAAGATTTGATTTGACTGATTAGTGATTAGTGGCATATGCGGCCTCATCTGACAGTGCCCTCCTCCCAATCAACTCAGGAGCTGAAGTGATCAAAAGAATGATAACAGAGCTACAAAAAGAAGGAGCAGTGCGCACAGTCCACCTAGCAGGACTATTTTTTCACACTTCTGGAATCTAACCCTTCTTAGAACGGGCATAAGAACAAAGGTACACAGAGAAAGTTACAGTGGGGTTATGATTTGATACCAAATAGTTTGCCAGCATATCCTAGATTAAAGGCTGGGCCCAAAGCAGGACAAAGCACAACATCCAGCTTCAACTTTTTCCATTCTGCAATGAATTCATCACGGTAAGCCTGGAAAAAAAGAAAACACAATGGGTGGAGTATAAGGGCATAATGCTACTTGATCAACGTGTTCAATTTCTTCCTTTATCCCATATAGGCCCCTATAGCTTCCAGGCACTAGATCAAGACTTCCATGGAAATTCCAGAAAAATGCAGAGTGGGGATGTACCATTGGATATAATCACCATACGGTGGATACCATACCCTACTCTGAGGGATGATTTTTCCCAGTAGCTTCATGTAAATATTAAACAATAGGGGCAGCTATCATGACTAGTGCACAAATAAGTAGTTGCTGGGTCAATCTCTTTTCCCTTTCTACAATTGACTGGAACTGTCCACTCAGGAAAAAGAACCACTGCAAGATAATCCTTCTAATTCCAAACTTCACAGGCAGTTCAGAAGGGTTACCATGGTTGATGATCTTGAAATCTGTTGAGATGTTGATTGTCCCTAGGATTACAGTCTCACCAGTCATTTCAATGGCCATCTACTAGCACAACCAAGGCAGTTTCCTCCCATGTCCAACAACTAATGGAAAGGAAAACAGATAACCCATTGGCTAGGACATTCTGTAGGTGATTTCCAACAACTTTTCCCGCAAGGGGAGATTGGAGACAGGGCAATAACTGTTAAAGATGCCTGAATCCAAGGAATGTATCTTAAGGACAGGAACAAACCAGACCTTCTTTCAAGACTGCAGACAATGTTCTCTCCCATAAAGATAGAGAAGCATTGGCTTCCTGGTAGGATTCTTGCAAGTTAGAGTAGAATGTTAAAAAAAAACACTGAAGTTTTTAGCTCTCAAAACTAAGGATAAAAAATTGATACGTGCTGAAGAAAGCTTCAGGCTTAAGCAAGTGCCACAAGCAGCAATTAGAGACTCCAAGTACAGAGAAACTGAAAGGTCCTTGGGACTTTATCTCTTTAATTTCTTTTCCCAACTTTTATCTATCTCTGATTTATCCAACTAATACCTTTCATCAGTTCACTTGTGGTAAAATATGTGTTCTTCCCATGAAATCAGGCCTTACATTCTAACATCTCAAAAAATTAAATTAGAATAATGTAGTCTCTCGTGACTGTTTGCAGGATCATTTCAAGATTTCAAATGTGAATGCTGATTTAATCAGCAAAATGGCCCTAATTCCAAAAGGCACAAAGGTCATATAATAAATATTACGGTTTTCTAATCTGAGATAATACTATTAGCAAATTCTGTGAATGTTTAACTTGCATCATTTATCCAATTGCATGTTATCTGACACTCCCAGTATGAGAGGGTATTTCTAAATGCATTTTTAAATGAGCTAGAGGTCATACAAAGCCTTGTTCTTAACAAATAAATCTCAGAAGCTCAACTAACCTAAACTTTGTGCAGTTTAATTTTGCAGTAATGTGCCTACTCAAGAAGTCTCCCCCAATCTTCTACTCCTTTCAGAAGTGCATAGCATCTCTATTGTCAAGGGTTATGGGAATTGTAGTCCCACCCATCTAAAGTGGCCAGATTCAAGAAGACAGTCAATGTTCCTTAACACTGGAAAAACAGAAAGTTAGGATGGAAGACAAGTGCTGATAGATTATTGTATTAAGGGTAGGTTATGAGTTAATAAATAACAAAAGTGGTAATTACATGAATGGTCTGGGCAAACAGATGTTGAAATGTAATAATACAATAGTAA
This sequence comes from Protobothrops mucrosquamatus, assembly GCF_001527695.2. Lineage (NCBI taxonomy): Eukaryota > Metazoa > Chordata > Lepidosauria > Squamata > Viperidae > Protobothrops > Protobothrops mucrosquamatus. The sequence continues at coordinate 1,871,248 of NW_015386470.1, forward strand.
GCGGCATGTTTACTTCTGCTTAGTTGGCAACTTGGTATATGCTTAGGAAAAAGTACAGTGAGGAAAGCATGGGACTTTACTGCAAGAAAGTCAGTTATGACTCTGCATGTGCTGGAATGCGCAGCTAAATAAAGAGTCAGGGAAATGTTGGCAGTAGCACTGCAGCTTCTCAGGGAGGAGGCAGCGCATTCCAGAGAGGGGCTCAAGACAAGAGACTGTGCTGTCCTAAACTAGATATGGGAGGAAGGAAAAGGTTTGGTGTAGCCACACCCTACAGGGTATATTTGTTAGGTTAGAAAGTTATAGCTTTACTCTGGCAAGATTCTGTGTATTGGGTATAAGCAAATATACCTAATACCAAAAGGATTTGATTAGATCTCACTGTGTCTTCTTTGGGTTTGGGTCTGACACTATGAGATAAATTATCCAGGGAAGATGCCTGTATTACAAGAAGGGATAGTCAGTTGGTTGAGTTAGGATCTGGGATTATTGATATGACAGTAACGTATAAATTAAGTTGAATTGGAATGATCCATAATGAAGAAGTATGAAATAGCTTTCCACCTGCAAAACAGTATACTATTAATTAAGTTTTTCTCAGAGTTATCCTAGGATCTTGTCCTTAGAGTTGAGCTAAATCTGATCAGGGAAAGAGAACTCTTAACAGTCACAGGAATGTATCCTGATATCTTTGAGTATTCAAATACAAGTTTTACCCAATAATAATAATAATAATAATAATAATAATAATAATAATAATAATAATAACAACAACAACAACAACAACAACAACAACAATAATAATAATGTTGGAAGGGACCTTGGAGGTCATCTAATCCAACCCCCTGCTCAGCAGGAAATCCTATACCATTTCAGACAAATGGCTGTCCAGTCTCTTCTTAAAAACTTGCAGTGTTGGAGCATTCACTGCTTCTGGAGGCAGGTTGTTCCACTGGTTAATTGTTCTAACTGTCAGGAAGTTTCTCCTTAGTTCTAGGTTGCTTCTCTCCTTAATTAGTTTCCATCTGTTGCTTCTTGTCCTGCCTTCAGGTGCTTTGGAGAATAGCTTGACTCCCTCTTCTTTGTCGCAGCCCCTGAGATATTGGAACACTGCTATCATGTGCCCCCTCGTCCTTCTCTTCGTTAAACTAGACATACCCAATTCCAGCGTTCCTATCTGAGGAATAATCAGAGAGCTTACTGATAAAATGGTAATGTATTTTTATGAAGTCCCCCCCTCCAAATTTGGCAATTTTCCTGTTACAGATACCTGATGTACATCGTATTGATAAAAAAGTAGAAGGCTTGGTTAAGTCCTAAGCTTCAACTGTTGGCATGAAACTTTTCCTACCATATACTACCATTGATATCCCACAGGACACATGTGGCTACTGCCAATTAAATTGGATCCTGGAATTCCTAGTGCATAAGAACAAGTGCAGGACTTTGTGCCTGTATCTTCTCATTTTTTTGTATATTAGGAATAAAATCCATCTATTCACTAATTCCATTTTCTTTAGCCATGAAGCTGTTGCTTTGCAAACAAACTCATGAATGATTGGAAAAGAAGTTGAGAAACGTCATATGGTGTTTCTCCATTTCACCATCCAATCCAATTAGGTCATCATTTCTACCACTTTTTTAAAACTATCTGGAAATAGCAATAGTCTCAATGGCATACTGATGTGCCATACAAAAACCATTAAGGTATTTACTTCAACTATAACTCTAGAATCCATAATATACAGAGGTAACCCTATAGGAAGATTGTGTAATATAAGGGGCTTCGCTAATTATTCTTTTCAATTCTTTCTGTTCAGTATTGAAAACCCAGGACTGCATTTGTTTAAAAAAAACAGCACTTTTGTTTGTTCTGGTTGGGAAATAACTGAGAGAATTAGAATCTTAGGCCAATTGAATAAACAAGCTGACTCACCATCCGATCCACATTGTTCTTCCAGAGTTCTTTGACTGACCTAGAATTTGAAGAAATCATGAGAATCAACATTAGCATACTAACAAAAAAAGATCAACAAAATAGTTATGCATAGAATGACAAAACTGTAGAGTTGGATGGGACCATAAAGATAATCTCATCCAACTCTATGCAATAGAAAAAGACAACCAAATTATCCTGTCCAGCCTATTCATAAAAACACACACTGCTATTCTTCTTCTATTTCTTATATTTAGGAAGCCTTTTCTTATATTGAAATGAAACCTAGATAGCTGCAACTTATACCTATCATTTCTGGTCCCAGTCTCCTTGGCAGTGATGATTTTCTCAACAATATCTTTTTGTGTACCTGAGCAGTGAGATCATATCTCCCTCAGTCTTCTCTTCTTCAAATTAAGTTTCTCCATTGTTCTTTATGTAGAGGATTATGTCTTAAAGTCCCTGCATTTTTGTCACTCGCCTCTGAACCTATGCACCAACTATTCAACATCTTGTTGCTCTGTGCTTAAGGAGGCAATCTATATTCTCACTGGCAGAGATTTTAATGGTTTGCCCCATCCCCTAAATCATACCAATAACAGCTTGCTGCTATAAAATTAAAATACAAAATTGACAGACCTATAGGGTACTAGCATTTTCCTGGTCTTACAATCACAAGTGGGACTGGAAATTCTGTGTGATTGTTAAGTGAGTGATGCTTGATTTTATGACCTTTTTCCCCCCCACAATGGCTATTAAACAAATCATGCAGTTGTTAAGCAAATTCAGCTTTCCTCATTGACTTCGCTTGTCAGAGCCCCCCTGGGATGGTTATAAGTGACGGGGTGTGTGTGCTGGAATCATTGTAAATACCTGCCAGTTAACAAGTGGCCAAATGTTGATCGTGTGATCACAAAGACACTGCAACAGTTGTAAGTGTGAGGACCAGTTTTAAATTACTTTTTTCAGTAGTGTTGTAACTTTGAACAGTAGTTAAATTATCATAAGTCGAGGACTGCCTACAGATTGTTCTGAACAGCTATGAGAAGAAGGAGCAGGATACTCTATTGCTGGCTAAAAAAGAACACTAACCGAGTGACAGTTAGTTCTGTTATGTGCAGAATGTAAATATGTCCATTTCAGCAGTGTCTTGAAGTCTAAATAAATCTGAAGAAAATCAGGACAGCACAAGACCATTTTAACTGATTTTGGAATTGCTAGGAAGGATTGATTGTCTGAAGGTTGCAGTCCCAACCCATTTAAAAGGCATCAGGAGGCAGGAAGTTATTATAAAACCTCAAGTAATAATAGAAGGTATTTATTCATGATGCAGTCAGGATTTAACTGCATTCCACATCTTTGTTTGCTTCTCCATAATAAATATACAAATGACATTGAAATTCCTTCAGGCCACTGAAACAAGTACCTGAACCTCTAGTCTTTAGAAACCCTGAAATGTCCCTCTTTCCACAGCATGTCAGTTACCATCTGTAAATCCAAACATCGTGATTGTTCCAAATCATTTAAATTAAAATATTTTCCTATGTCCAACTTCTGTGAAATGCAGTACGGTGGCCGATGTACTGCTGTCCTCTGCTGGAGAGAATGTAGCATGACTACTTTTCAAAGTTTAAATAGTTGTATATAAAATAAACAAAAGACAACTTCTTAGAGCAGTGGTTCTCAACCTTTTTAATGCCGTGACCCCAACCGGTCATAAGTCGAGGACTAAACCGGTCGTAAGTCGAGGACTAAACCAGTTGTAAGTCGAGGACTAAACCGGTCGTAAGTCGAGGACTACCCAACCGGTCGTAAGTTGAGGACTTTCCCTGCCCGGGAGCGCCGCGCATGCGTGGTTCCTCCCCCTGCGCCGGCCGAGGCGTAGCTGGCAAGCGGCAGAGACGGAGCAGGCCGACCACCAGCTGGCCCAGCCCAAGGGAGGTAAGGCACCCGCCGGAAATGGGGGAAAAATGGCGGACAAAAAAAATGGCGGACAGCCTTGCTTGGCGACCCCCATGAAATGGTCGATCGACCCCAAATGGGGTCCCGACCCACAGGTTGAGAACCACTGTCTTAGAGCAAAGCATACTGTCCCATTATGCTGTTCCTGCCCTACGCATGTCCCAGCTATAAACCAGTTTAAGCAAATCTTAACTGAACTGATGCTTTGGCAGCAGTTTGGAAAATATTGAGTACATACAAACTGTTGCTTGTATATACACTGAGAGCTTATACACCGGAGACAAATTCCTTGTGTGTCCAATCATACTTGGCCAAAGTATTCTATTCTATTCTATTCTATTCTATTCTATTCTATTCTATTCTATTCTATTCTATTCTACTCTATTCTATTCTATTCCAGATCTAAAGTAACCACTTGTGGCCACTGGGGAATTCTCCCACTACCATTCTTTCTCAAGTTTTCATTTCCGGAAGGCAATACTTTCTTTTCTCCGGGAGGGCCTTAGTGGACATACATATTCACACATACACATGCATATAAAAAATACAGTTATATGAAATATAATATAGCTAAATGAAAAGGTATAAACTATGCACATATGCAAGGACAACAACCAGCTTTAAAGACAAAAATTTCCTTTCTTATATTACTTCTACTTTTCCTGAATAACTTCTACTACAAATACTGTTATAAAAGGACTTTCCTATTAGCATAACAGTACACTACTGCAAAGGTTGGTATTGCATCCTGGAGAAACCTAAGTGTGTGGTTGTTAAGAGGTGATACTGATTGATGGCACACGGTAAATCCAAAGGCCGATATTGCAGGAACAACACCCATTCAAGGAAGGAAACGCCATAATATTCTCTTACCCCACACCAAGGAGGGCATGCAGATGTCGGGAGATTCGTGGGAACTAAAATAAAAACACTGCATTAGGAAACCACATATAGCAAGAGGTTATATTACACAGTATTACACAAACCTACTGGCCTTTGAAATTTGCTAACTGTTTAGCAATTCTTTGGCTCCTTCTCCTTATTCTGTATCTTCCTGATCTATTTTCTGGTTGCTGGCTTGGAGAGAAGATACCAAACTACCTTTCCCCCAAAAGGCCAAAAGCTATTGGCATTAGATCAGTGTTTCTCAGCTTTGGCAATTTGAAGATATATGGACTTCAATTCCCAGAATTCTCTAGCCAACAAGCTGGCTAGAGAATTCTGGAAGCTGAAGTCCACACATCTTCAAGTTGCCAAGGATGAGAAACACTGCCTTAAATCTTCCATCCATGAACGTATTCCATTATTCCCATGGAACCCATTAGCACTCCTTCTAATTGTCTAGAAGGTGGAAGCAAAATAAGGTTACAAGCAGATTGTCTGTTCCTGCTCTGACTCACTGCCATGTTCATATTTCATGTGAAGAAAAAAGAGGGACAGCTAATGATATGGAGGGACACTGGCAAGACACCACATCACTTAGCCCAAAGGAAGAGCTAGGGGGGAAACTGCAGGGAATTAGCATGCAAGATAAGAGAGAAGTTTCTGCCAATGGATGGCCATCAGTTAATAATAATAATAATAATAATAATAATAATAATAATAATAATAATAATAATAATAATAATAATAATAATAATAATAATAATAATAATAAAGTTGGAAGGGACCTTGGAGGTCATCGAGTCCAACCCCCTGCTCAGGCAGGAAACCCTACACCATTTTGGAAAGATGGCTGTCCAATCTCTTCTTTAAAACTTCCAGTGTTGGAGCATTCACCGCTTCTGGAGGCAGGTTGTTCCATTGGTTAATTGTTCTAACTGTCAGGAAGTTTCTCCTTAGTTCTAGGTTGCTTCTCTCCTTGATTAGTTTCCATCCATTGCTTCTTGTCCTGCCCTCAGGCACTTTGGAGAATAGCTTGACTCTCTCTTCTTTGTGGCAGCCCCTGAGATATTGGAACACTGCTATCATGTCCCCCCTCATTCATCTCTTCGTTAAACTAGACATACCCAATTCCAGCAACCATTCCTCATATGTTTTAGCCATTGGTTGGCAAAACACTCCACCATGTTGTAGAAATTACCATCTGATTTGCCAATATCTTGTGAAAGTAGGCAGTCGCTTAAAACAGCTGGGCTTAACCCAAGCAAAAAGTGATATACTTTCAAGAAGAAGAGGTACAGGTAATTCTCAACCTATGACCACAATTTGGAACCAGAATTTCTGTTGCTAAGCAAGCTTGTTGTTAAATGAGTTGTGCCTGACTTTATGACCTTTTTTGCCACAGTTGTTAAGTGAATCACTGCAGTTAAATGAACCACTGCAATCATTAAGTGAATCTTGCTTTCCCCATTGACTTTGTAGGAATCTGGCTGGAAAGGTAGCAAAGGGTGATAGCAATAGCAATAGCGCTTAGACTTATATACCACTTTACATAGTGCTTTACAACCCTCTTGAAGTAGTTTACAGAGTCAGCATATTATCCCCCCCCCCCAACAATCTGGGTACTCATTTTACCGACCTTGGAAGAATGGAAGGCTGAGTCAACCTTGAGCCACTGAGAATCAAACTGCCAATCTGCAGGCAGCCAGCAGTCAGCAGCAGTAGCCTGCAGTACTGCATTCTAACCACTGCGCCACCAAGGCGATCACATGACTCCGGGATGCTGCAGCTGTCATGAATACATGCCAGTTGCCAAATGCCTGAATTGTGATAGTGTGATGGTAGGAATGCTGCGGCAGCATAGGTGCGAGGACCAGTTGTAAGTCACTTTTTTCAAGGCTGTTGTAACTTGGAATGGTCGCTAAACAAATGGTTTTGAGGACTGCCTGTACATTCCCCCAGTAAAATCGGTGGGTTTTAAAAAAGCATTAATTATAGTGTGTGCTATAAAAAGTATTAATTATAGTGCGTGCCTGTCTTTTTCACCGATAGGTGAAGAGTTTTCTTATAGGGAAATGTCAGGCTGGAAGTAATTTTTTCTATAACTGAGGGATTGAATAGAAGATGAGTTAGAAGTGCAGGTTTGTTTTTTTTTTTGCAGAAAATGATTTAAGATTTGTAGGCATCCTATTTTCTCTGAGCTTCACTTTGCTTTCGACCCCATCGTTTCATAGGGAATTGACTCATCAAAAAGCAACATATGAAAACCTGAGAGTGGCTGTATCAGGATCATTATTCATTATTCTTAGATTACGATTTTCACCTTGGTTATTCCACTTTATAAAGAAGAGAGCTAGATCTTGATTTCTGTTAACAAGATTGACTGAGACGACCGAGCTCAAAATGGAAGTCATTTTGAGACAGTCTATGAAGGAGACAATCTAATATACAATTGCAATTCAGCTTTGACTTCAAAAAGAAAAGAAACATGATTTTCTCTAAAAAATCCAGCATCATTTCCCTGATTTAAATACAACAATAGCAAATCAATGGAAATGAGGAGAAAAATGCTTGTAAAAGCATTACAAGCAAAAGAAGCAATCACATTTTCAGTTGCATATCAAGGGCTCTATTTCCAAGGACTTGAGCAGCCTTGCAGAATTATTCCTGGCAACAAAAAAAACATCTAAACCTTAGCTAGTTTTGAAACAATGACCAAAATATTAAAACAGTGCCTTTTTTCGCATAAGGTCATCAAGAGCATCATTTAGCATTCTCATTTTCCCAAACTTTTCCTACAGAAGAATCAATTTATTTTACTCATGAATAAGCACCACGATGTGTTGGCATTACAATTCCTATCAACATGAGGTCTAATCCCAACCCAACAAGAAGTTGGAAAAGGCTGGCATATATAATAGGTTTCATCTATAGTCCTTTGGCTTGTCAGATATATCCAGTGGTGGGATTCAAATATGTGAACAACCGGTTCTCTGTGTGGATGCCACTTTTAGAAGTCCATTCTGGGCCTGGGCAACAAAAAATTAGCTACCAGTTCTGCCAAAGTGGTGCGAACCGGCTGAATCCCACCACTGGATATATCACTCCTTCTGCATTTGTCAATCTTTTTGATTGAAATTCAGGAATGATCTCATTCTAGCAGAGAAGATACCAATTAATAAACCATTGGCTGCTTTATGGGCTTATCACATTTAGCCTAATTGAGAGAACCTAAGCTTTACTTTCCCCCAATCTTAATAGAAGTCTCTGGGAGTTGAAATCAAATGCATCCAAAGGACATCAATTTGGGAAAAGCCATTTCAGTTTGCATTCACTTCAGGCTACTATTTCCTGTTTGCATCTATCTAATAGTCTTTGACATTTCTCTTGATCTTACAGGCTAAGCATCACAGCAAGTGATCTATCAACAGCAGCACCAGGAGTTTCGGAACTGCATTTCCAGGGATTAGTCTACAAATTTGGATAATGAGGAGTAGGATCCATTTTTTACTGATCTACTTCAGTAGAACCGGAGTGGTGTTGCTATAGTTTTTAACTTTAATTTAAATTGGATGATGGTGACCCAAAGCAATGAAAAAAAAAATGATGTGTAACCCAGGAGTTTTTAGACACAGAAAAATCCCAGTGACAAATTAACTTGGTTTCCCACTCATATGGAAGGACCAGAAAGAATCCTACAAATTCTTACTAGGCTATTGTACACGCCACCTCCATCATTTTTGTTTATGGATAAAATGAGACTCATTCTGAAAATTAGTATGGTGTATTTGTGCAAACCAAAAAAAAAAAAAAAAAGTGAGAACTCACCACAGGCATTAAAAGGAAAGCCAAAAGTCTCTTCAGCAGGTCTGGCATTCTGTAACAACGAATCTGGTTTGTCCAAGTGGAATCCACAAATTCACCATCACTGAGATAGTAGAAAGGGAAAGAAAGCAGATTATTATATAGAGTATAAGGAGGTAACAGACCCTTCTTTTGGAACAAGGACACAAATTGGAAGATGGGAAGTTGGGAGGGAAAGAACTATTCATCCATGAGTTCAGGATCCCTCACAGGTAGATTTTTGCGCTCATGTCAGAAGCACTGAGGTGCTTCCAGGTTGGTGACATCACTGCTGCCCAGGAGATGCCCAGTTGGGGGGCTCTTTTCATGTCCTTAGCAGGAGCTGGAGCAAAAGATGAGAGCTCACCCCACCCCGCCCCATAGCAGCACTCAGGTCTCGAACATAGGCTTGCTAACATGGATTTGCTAACCTCCAACCCAGCATCTTAACCATGAGAGCTACCATGCTCTTCTCCCTTTTATCTCACAGATATATATAATCCTAGTTTAGGATAATATCTGTTGAATAACCTTTGCTGCCACTTACCACATGCTTCCATGAAAAGCCAAATAGGAAAAGGGGAGAAACAAAAGACTCAGACACTTTTTTTTCCAGCAATCAGACTACCAAATATTCATGGTATTGGAAATCATAAGCTTTAGCCTGCTCCTTGCTGGCAGGATTTATAGATTTATATAACATTTGATTTATAGAAAGGAAACAATAATAATAATAAAAAAAAATCAGACTGGCTCTTTCTATGAAATTTTGGTATTTAATCACTCACAATTTTTCCAATAATGTGGAACTTCCATCAGCATAGAGGCCTTTGGTAAAGAGTTCATCCACCAAAAAATCAATGCGAGGTGGAGTGAATGGTACCAGCTGAGAGAGGAAAGAAAAACAAACTCCATATTTAATGGTACACAATAAACATATATAAAGAGTTTACTCTGCTTTTAAAAGTTGAGCAAATTGAACCTGTTTATGGCTTGCAATTACTTCTTCCCCTAAATCTACTAAAAGCCATGTGTTCATCCATTGAATGAATGAAGCCAATTACGTATAAGAATACAGCACAGATGCACGGCCCAAGACTGACATCTTAAGACTGCCAGATCTGAGCTGCAAAAATGTGGATGGTGAAAAGGGGAGCAAAAAAAAAGCAAAAGTTCTCTTTATCTCTCCACTGGCATTTAATAGTCATTTGGATTTTTGCAGCCCAAATATAGTGAGTCTCCAAAAGGTGAGATTGTAATTTTTAATGTGACTGAAGAGGAAAATGATTGAATATATGGGGAACCATCATGCTAGTCATGTTTGCTTCTCAATGAATCTAAATACAAATGAAATGAAACTTATTCAAAGGAGACACTTGCCTTCTATCAGCTGCTTTTGGAATACCACTGGCAGCATGCCATTCAAATGCCAAGGCTCTTGCTGTCACTGTCCCCACCCAAAAAGATATTTAATCCTAGTGTAAAACTTACGGTATGCCCTGCCTCCTGTAGCAGTTTTTTTGTTTCCTGCACAGCTCTTCTCATGCTGGGAGATGGCTGGAAATAACCATCTCCATCGTAGAATCCAATCCTCAGGGGGCTGGTATGAGAGTAAATCTGAAAAGAGACAAATCTTCATTTATTCCAGTCACTAGGAAAAGAGAGCTAGACATGTTTTTAAAGGTCTAATACTGTTCCAAATCTGGGTATATAAGGAGCCTGCCTAAGATCTAATAAGCATCCAGAAAGTGCCAATCAGATATTATAGGCAGTCCTTGGATTACAATGGAATTGGGACAGGAATGTCCATTGCTACTGTATGCATGGCGGTCATAAAGTGTGACATTATGTGGCTACATAGCTTAGTGATAGCAATTTCAGCAATCCCTATTGCCATCGTTAAGCAAGGATCACATGGATCATTAAGCAAGGATCGCATGGATCATGCAAGTTTGACACGGGAGTAGGTGAGAATCCAGAATACTTGCTTATGCAGATGAAACTGCATCCCTGGCCAGTAGCCCAGCAGGCGAGAGCTATAGATGGGCAGGTTGGTGCTATGGAGTATGAGCAGGTGGACACTATGGAGTGCAAGATCCAACGCTGCCCAGGGCCTCCTCAGGAAAAAAAAAAGCATCAGAAGCAACAGTGACTTGAAGTCTCCTGCCAGCTTCCCCATTGACTTTGCTTGTGGGAAGCCAGCAAGAAACACTGCAAATTGTGATCATGTGACCATGGGATGCTGTAACCATCGTAACTTTGAGCTGGTTCCCAAGTGCCTGAATCTTGATCACATGACTGTAGAGATACTATGATGGCCGCAATTTCAACAACTGGTCATAACTTCAAATGGTTGGTGAGGACTACCTATACATAGGCAGAGGCCTACATAGACGTAAATTACATGGTGTCTCCATGGAAAGGATGGGACCAGCTACCCCTGCAGCAGCCTGAAGTGACCAATAGGACTTAGCCAGATCCCATTCCCTGATCACAATATTGATGAAGCAACCACAAGCACTGATGAAGCACTATGTGATAGTGTTCAGGGCAAAAGTTGTGGGCATCAGAGAGTAAATATATTTTAAATTTGGAAACCTACAGACAACCCTAATCTGTCTTAGCTGTGGACTGGGAGAAAGACAAAGACACAAAGAGAGTACATCATATAACAGCTACCAGGAAATACTTGTGTTGTGATTAGTGGGATGTGAGGGGGAATCCTTAGCATCCCTGCTACTTCTACAAGTAACTAATATCAAAGTTAATTAAAAATGCACAGGAGAAGAAGTTGTTAGTATGAGCTCCAGTATACTTCAATGGGGAGGGTATTCTATAAGTGGGTCTTCACAACCAAATAGCTGAAGTTCTCCTGGTGGAAACACTTAGAGACCTCCAAAAATGATATGCAGGTATATATGAGAAAGGAGATCCTTGAAAAATTCTGGCCAATACTAAGAACTATAATCAGACACACATATACACACACAGTCTGATTCATCTTTATATCCAATTTGATTACCTTGTCATTAAAGGGAAGTGGGGGCACAGCTGGATCCAGAGAAAACATCTCATCACACAGTAGGGCTTTCATGCACAACACCAGGCTATCCACGTCTCTTGCCATTGGGCCTGTCACAGAGATGACTGGAACAAAGAGAGAAAGGTCTCTGGTCTTGTTAAAGGAAGACAGGACATGGTTTTGCAGTAAAGTAAAGCTAAACAGGTCCCCTGAGAATTTGCTTTCTAATAATTAGAGGATTTTGAACTTACACAATAGTTTACTCAGGTGGCTTCATTTATCTAGCAGTTTTTGACAAGGAAAAGACTGTATTTTTACTCCTTTAGTTTCCTTGTGGTGTCATCCCATCCAACTACACTTTAAAATTCTAAGTTACTATGTCATTCTGAAATAATATCTATAAATGTAAATGAACCCGAGATCTCATTATGCAACAATAAATCCAAAAACTGTAGGGAAACAAAAAGACAAAAGACACCTCAGTGTGACTGAGCAGTGATGGGATAGGGGTCTCAAACATCCCAAAGGCCACTGGATGAGGATTATGAAACAGTAGTGTCACCTGATGTCTCCCTTTTCCCCCTACTAAATCCTTTTCAAATATATTTGTTCACCATGAAACAAATCAGAAATAGCAAAGAAGATGTTAGGCTCTTCAGGAAAGGACATGAAAGATTTTAGAGGAGAAGGAAGGAGAAAGCTTGGAGTGCAATTTTGGATGGTTGATTGATTAGCAGAAGACCTACATATCTATCAGGGAGCTTTGCCTTTTTCTCCATGAGCTGAATAACAAATTATCAACCATAGATTTGCTCACCTGAATTCATTCCAGCTACAGGAGTGGTAACACCTTTGACACTGCACAACAACAAAGGAGAAAAGCAAATTAATGACAGGTAAAACCAAAGGAAAAAGAACCATGAAATGCAGGTGATATTATTACAGGATACTAATGATACCTGCAACTATTAGAAAGACACTGAGAATATTTTCAGGATTATTCTTTTCCCTGAAAAAAATAATCAAATTATAGGCACCTTTCATTGTCCTTACAACATTGTACTTTGGCTGTGTAAAGCTGTCCCAGAGTACGCTATTTAGTATCTATATTTACTAAAACACATCTTGATTGTTTAATTATGATGCTTGAATATACTGTGAATTCAAACAACTTGACCTTCTTTCGTTGAATTTGGACTAGAACTAACAACACTACCCAAAGAGATTTGAGCTTTAAGAGAAAATGGAGAAGAAGAAAGAATGAGGACCATTTGTGATAAAAGGTTTAAACTTTATTTTGAGTCAGGGCTCAAAAGAGTTTACATTCAAACTTTGGCTTCAGAATCCTTTCTTGTAGGAAAAATGCATTTAAATTAATAATGCATTGTAATCAATAAGGGTCACTGATTAGAATCCTTTCCTTTAAGGAGACTTCCTGGGAACCATCAGTATCCATAATAGAGCTAATGTATCCTGGGCCATTTTTCCTATCCCTACCATCAAAAACCTGCAAAAAAAGGTCTAAAATGCCCATTTGATGATCCATGACTCAAGAACTAAGGAACGGAGAATGAAGAAGTAAAAGAGATGGTGACATCATTAAGTAGGTGACAGTTTCTTCTTTTCCTGTGGGTTAAGTGCCTACTATGCAAAACAGCCAAAGAAATGCCCTCTTTCTTCCCAGTAAGAAAATACCATGTGTTGCATTTAAAAAAAAATAGAGAAACCTCACACTTCAGCTATCTCCAGTCGGGGCCATTCCAGATATGTAGACTTTCAGAATTCCCAGCCATTCCTGAAGATTCTAAAAGCTGCCCTCCACACCATCTGGATGCTATATACCAGTGGTGGTGAACCTATGGCACTGCTGCCAGAGGCAGCACTCAAAGCCCTCTCTGTGGGCACACGTGCTGTTGCCCCAGCCTCACCTCTCCCCACGATCCCTCCTATCCAGCAGCCCCCCTGAAGGAGAGTTGCCCCTGAGCGTGGCCCACACAGAGCAGCGCAGCCAAGGACATGGCAGCCAGGCAGCATAGACAAGACTCTGCCCTCACACCCCATCGTGCACATTTGATGCTGCAGGGCGCGGGCAGAGGGCGTGACCACCATAGCACTGCTGGGCTGCCTGGGTGATCTGCGGCAGGCCCTGGAGGCAGTGAGTGGCCCTGCGGGCAGGCGGGGCAGGAGATGGGGGGCGGAGTGGGGGCAGGGCAGGGGGTGGAGTGGGGGCGGGGCCAGTTTTTGGGCATTCGGTCTCTAAAAGGTTCGCCATCACTGCTATAAACATTCCCATCTGGAAAATGGGGGAGAAAAAAATCTTGACAAGAGTTTGAATGAAACAAAATGTTTTGAGTGAGGGAACAGAGTTAAATATCAAGACTAACTAGCAACAGTGAATGGCGAAATATACCATTGTATATATGCTCTTCTACATATGTACGATGTGGTTACTTTTGCTTTTTCATACACAAATATAAATCTAGTTCTTTGGCATAGCTATTTTGGGAAAGTTGGGAGATATAAAACTGCAGTATTGTTTAATATCTATACCTTAATCTCAACTCCGATTTTATAAACTTCCTAGCCTACTATTCAACTTAGCACTCGCGAATATCTCTTGAGGTTGAATCAATTCTGGTGATTTCTTGCTCCAGAGGAAACAAGTCACTAACATGATCTGGTTTGGAATATATATTTGTTGTGTTTGTATTACTCAGTTATATCCTGATCAATGCCACATTTTCTCCCTGACGTTTTTCAAGTGTTTAGAACATAAAAAGAACATTTCTAGAGATTCATTCTATTGCTATGCTGTGAATGAGGCAGAGAGGCCATGGCTGGAATATGAATGAGCAGGATGAATGCTTGCATGGGAAAGAATAAATGAGAAAATGAAGGAATAAATAAAAGCGATAGGCAGAGACAGAAGGCTATATTCTACTTTTTTCTACTTTTTTGTTTTTGTTTTAGCCCACTCATCGTTAGATTCATGACCAGTTTACCTGAAGAAACGTGACCCCTCCTTCCTTTAGCAACTCTTAATTCCTAACAAATGCCTGACTTTCCTATCTAGTGAGCATTATATTTATAATCTAGATTGCTAGTTTCTTACTGGTTTCTGAAATGAAAGTCACAACAGAGAACTTATTTTGTACTGTTTATTGGCATGCCATTCACCCTTGACTTGGTTGACAATACATGATATATTATCAGTTACTTGTGAAAGTTGTGAAGAGACCAGTTTGGTCTAGTGGGTAAGACACCGGGCTAGAAACCAGGAGACTGTGAGTTCTAGATTCACCTTAGCCTTAAAAGCTGGTGTTCTCTCTCTCTCTCAGCCTGACCCATCTTGTTGTGGGGAAAATAGGAGGAGAAAAGAGTATTATCTATGTACCTCTCCTTGAGTTATTTATAAAAATAATCCAATAAATAAAAATAAAATAAAACTTACCTCACCCTATAGCCAGTTGGTTTGAATCCACAGATCCCACAAAAGCCACATGGCACCCGAATACTTGCAGCCACATCTGTCCCAATGCCAAGCATGGATCCTCCCCCTCCAATAAGAGCTGCTTCCCCTCCACTGGAGCCTCCGGAACTTTTCTTGTGGTTGGAAGGGTTCAAGGTTTGTCCAAAGACTGTATTGCCACAGTCAATACTGCGTAGGAGGGGGGAAAGGACCCGTAAGCACATCTAAGGCATGCAGAAGGAATTGACTTTGCTTATGGTGGAGCTAAGACAAGAAATTCTTGCGGAAGGCACTAAAGACATAGTCAATTTACTAGGCCTTAGGATAGAATGGAACTAAACATCTATAAGATTTGGTTTTATCTGATATGATTTTTA
>NW_015386470.1:1886838-1933757 GCF_001527695.2 Protobothrops mucrosquamatus
CACTGGAAGTTTTTAAGAAGAGACTGGACAGCCATTTGTCTGAAATGGTATAGGGTTCCTGCCTGAGCAGGGGGTTGGACTCGATGACCTCCAAGGTCCCTTCCAACTTTATTATTATTATTATTATTATTATTATTATTATTATTATTATTATTATTATTATTATTATTATTATTATTATTATTATTATTATTATTATCTCTCTTTGTTCTTTGCTTCCCTCATTCTAACTTTTTACAATATAAAATGCCCAGGAATCAGGCTTTTGTTTTGAAACACCCATGCATAAGAAATAATAGAAACATTCAAATGCAAATTTCTATTGTCTATGCTAGGTGCGGATTTATCATACTCAATATCAAGTTGAGGAAGGCTTTTCTAACAGCTGAGCCATACATATCTAGAGTGAAACCCAGGGCTTTCTGATAATTAAGTGACCAATTTCATTGATTAACAAATGTTTTGCCACTATAGTGGAAAACAGCCATACAGATTGAGCTAGACGTTACAAATGATAATTTAAAGAAGCAGTCCAGTCTATATGGGGTTTGGGTTATGCTGATTTTGCTGTCATATAACTCATGAAAGGCAGCCTTCTCTTCATGTATTTTCATGCTGGGTGAATATTCTGAGAGCTGCTATTTAATACATGAAGGAGGGGGCCAGATTGGAGAAAAATGAATTAAAACATGGTTTCTCCTTCTTCAAGAAGATAAAAACTGTTTTAAGGATACCCAATGGAATATAGCTAAAATCTAGCAATCTTTTTTTTCCCCAGCAAAAAAATTATACTGTTCAGAAAAGGCTACTTTTTAAATTTGATTACAGGATATTATTAAAGTGATGGAAGGACCATCAAAATGATAAGCCTGTTTTAACAGATTAGAATCCGTTGTTGCTTTTAAGAACTACGCCTGCCCCCCCAAAGTGAGCAGATGCTTACTTTAATATGGCTTGTGACGTGTTGGTCTTTACAAATGGAATTGCCCCTTGTTTCTTGAGAACTTTGACTATTACAGAGTCATCATGCTCAGGACAGTCCAGAAATTTCACTAAGCCAAGTGAATTGGGGTATCCCTTTAAAAAAAGAGAAATAAAGCAAATGAGGAGCTTTACAATAAAAAAGCGGAGCAAGAAAATGTGAAGAACAACATAATCCAAATCAATAGGAAATGCTATCAAATATCACTTTGATAAAAGTCTACCATATCTAGGCTGGATGACCTCTTGATGGAAACAGTAAATTAGAACTTTATGTTTTTGTGTTTATGTGATCTAGCTATCTTCTGGATTTTTGGAACCCAGACATGGTAGCTCTAGCATTCTTCCTTTCCTCTAAGCACAGCATGAACATACCATAAAAACTGTTTTTGTTCCCCTGCTATATTCTCATGATACAGGGGATGCTGCAACAGTTGTGTGAAAAAAAATGTCACAAGTCACTTTTTCCAGTGCTGTTGTAACTTCAGATGATCACTAAATGAACTGTTGTAAGTGGAAGACCATCTGTAGTGTCTTCTGTTCAGATCCAAAGCAGCTTAAACACATCTTTAGCTGTTCCAGGTTTTTTTCTGTCTTTTTCCAACATATTTTTTTTTTGCTATGGATATTATCTGCTTTGTTGACCATTAGGAAGTTAACATGGTCAGGAGTATGGAGTTCCCATGTGGTTTTTCATGAAAAAGACCATCTTTTAGACATGGATTTAGTGCCCTTTTGAAAGAGTGCTAGTCCTGTGCTACACAGAAAATCAATTTAACTAGGACAGGTAGCAGGTTCTGCCAATTGTGTGTTATTTTCCTACCAGCAGGTGGCACTTGGGGAGAAGGGAAATGAAGCCAGGAGATTCCACCAAGGAGATGCTCCCTCAACAGTAATGTCTCTCCATTAAAAGACAATAGCAGAACTGGCTGAGAGCCTTGATATATAATTGTAACCAAGGAAGTTATTATTATGGAATCGATCTGAGGGATGAAAATAAGAACCTGGTGGATAGGGTTGCCAGGTGTCCACTATTTGAGTGTACAGTCCACTTTTTTCACATTATGTTCACTATTTTTTTTCACAAAATAGTGGACATTTTTTTTATTCAAAAGCTTTATGATGAAATGGTACGTAATCTAAAGCTGTACAGTCTACTTTTTTTACTACTTAACACCCCCCCCCCCGCTTGTCCGCTATTTTTTGGAAGCAGACCTGGCAACCCTACTGGTGGATGGACTGCAAACAAAACTGACAAGCTCACCAAGGTTCTATCCCCCCCCCCCCGGAATCAGGAATACTGATCACACCAGTGTTTCTCAAACTTGACAACTTGAAGCTATGTGGACTTCAACTCCCAGAATTTCACAGTCAGCCTTGCTGGCTGGGGCACCCTGGGAGTTGAACTCCACACACCTTCAAGTTGCCAAAGCTGAGAAACATTGCATCAGACAATCTTTGCAGATCATCAGACTTCTGCAAGCACATTTGGCCTAAGGTGCTTACAGAACTCTTGTCAATTCTTGCGCTGAATGCATCAAGATGGAGAAAGGAGCTGGGTATGCTGAGATGCTGAGGGCTGGGCTTAATTCGCTAATTTTCCCCAGCCCAACTTTGCCAAACTCATCTGAAGGCATAGAACTTAAGCTCCTGAAGCATCGCGCTCCCCCACCCAATTGGTGATGAATAATTTCCAAGAGTACCTTGCAAGCAATGTTTTCCTTGATGCTGACAGGGACACCATAGAGTAACCCTTTCTCTCTCTTTTTAATTTCTCGGAGCTGTTCTTCACACTCTGGGAGAAAGTCTGTCACACAGTTGATTTCCCGGGTTACTGCTAAAGCCTTGATGCAAAAAGAAGAAAAGCAGAAGAAGGAGGTGGTCCAAGAACCAATCTGAACTTTTTTTAGCTGTTCAGAAAAGAATTCTATGGAAAATGGGCTTTTTTCCCCCTGCCTATACTTTGGTAGAAGGCATGCAAATTAAATAAGGACTGGGCAACATACAGTTGCCAAGCTGCACAATACAAATAATTCACCTTCATAATCCTGGTTTTGTTTTTTGTTTTTTGACAGACATCAAAACCTGAGCTACTTTATTTGGGCTGTGAACTGTAGAAAATGGTGGCATGAAAACAGCTGCATATATTTTATTTTAGGTTTGTGGGAAGTCAGCCCCCCCCCAAGAAGGAAATATTAAAAAGGCAAAATATTTCTTCAAAGGATCTTTAAAAGACAGAAAAGCATGCCCAGTTTTTCTTAATAGCCCAAGTCTCCCTTCCCCAAGCAGAAACCAGTTCTTAGAAATGTAGATATCATAATCCATTCAGGAAGGTTGGAGCCAGGAAGCTGGAGCTGGGATTAGAAAAACAAAGATCCCTAGAATCAACAAACCCTCACCCAAAAAAATCCAACACAGGACATAGCCATCAGCCACAGGTCCAGGGAAGCAGGATATGATCTTTAGGACATAATAGGATTAACCCACCACCATCAGAATACCAGAAAAGCACACTCAGACTCAGGTCAAAGTACATGACACATGAAATACAAAGCCTCAGACAGGAACAGGAAACAACCTTAAGAGCTACAGAAGGTATAAAACCCCACCACTTCCAGCATCATGTGGTCAGCTTTCCCAGAGCCACATTGCTGTCTGGCTCTGCCCTTCAATAAACTACAACCTTCTTTCTAAAGCAGTCTCTATTTGTTTATTCCCAGTTGGACTGGACCCTGATGAAGATGTTTCATTCAACAATTTGGCACCCCAGATGGGGCTCCAAGCTAATCTCTCCAATGGACTGAAACTGGTAAGCCTTATCTTGCCAGCAGCAGACCCCTTGTGTCTGTGGATGGGTTTCCCAGGCCCTGCCCATGTGGAGTGAGGGTAGTAAAGGAAGTTTTGAGTTTGAATTCAAGGGCTGCTTTGGAAAGAAGGCAAGTACTTCTAAATTTTAACTTTAAAGCCCAGGGGAGCGAGGAAAATGTGTGTATGTCTGTGGGCCCCAATCCCAATCCCAGTTGAATTTTGCTCCCTCTGGCCTTTCCTAACCGCAGAAAGGATCTGTTCAAGTAACAGACTCTGGAAAGCCTGGGGGTTGGGCCAGAGCGCAGGACCTTTTGTTATGGAAAAGGGAGAGGCTGTGTGAAAATGGAATGGAATGAGTGAATGAAAGAGTCGAACCTGGGCAACTGGCTGAAACCACTGGTCAAAGTTCCACTCTTCTAGGAGGGACACACATACTCTGCAAAAAAGTTAATGCAACAACCCCGGCCAAAAAGACTCCCCAGAATTCCTGTCTTCATTTATGTTTTGCAACTTCCCACACAATAACTTTGTCCCAACAAGTTTTTTTCTGTGCTTTCCTTCCTGAAATGAAGAAGGAAAGAGGCTCAGCAGGCCCAGGATAAAAGATCGCTACCTGCTGGCTTTTGGAGAGGAAGCAGAGGCTTAGACAAAGCAGGAAAAAAAATAAGGCAGAGGGGAAAAAAACCCCAACACTGTTGAAAAGAAGAATAGACACAGCAACCAGAATATAATAATAGCTAAAGCAGTGTTTTTCAATTTCAGCAGCATTTAAGATATGTGGACTTCAACTCCCAGAATTCCCCAGGCAGCCATTTTTTGTCTAACATAGTCTAACCTGGCTCTGCTGCAAAGTTTAGTTTTGGGTGCTGCACATTTTTATTTTTTTCCTTCTGTTTATATCTCAACGTTTTATATATCCTGTGCAGATTAGATCATTTTTTCACAGATGTATCATTTTATATCCTAAGTTTATGTCTTTGTGTATTGCCCAGAATAACCAATATGCTAGGTAATACTGTATAAGTACAATAAGTAAATTCCCAGCATCCAATACACTCAAGTATCTTTTTGGTGCACATATGCCAGTACTTTCCACCTGCCAAGCAGACAACTGCATTCATTCAGTCCTTGATCATCTCTCTAGAAGTCTCAAAGTCACACTGTTCCAAAAATGGAAATCCCTTGTAACTTAGCTGTTAGGAGTTGTAATAAATCTTCCACAGCTGAAAATAACTCCATGGATCACATAAATCAAAGGCCCAGGGCCCTAGATTCAGGGAGCTAGGAAAAGGATAACAGTTCCTCTTAACTCTTGAACTGCTGAATGAAATTTGCTTAATTGGGGCAGGTTGTACAATTGGGGAGGGATTTGAAGCTGAATTGGACTGAGCTTCATTTATAATGTCTGGGTAGGAGTGTGGACAAACAAATGTATATGTAGAATCAGTGCTTTTTTTGTAAAAAAAAAAAAAAAAGGTGCTGGAACTCACACACATCATACAACCCGCCTTGCCTACCCTACAAGGTTCCATCCAAAAAAGGTGCCGGAACT
The DNA here is from genome assembly GCF_001527695.2 of Protobothrops mucrosquamatus. Taxonomy (NCBI): domain Eukaryota; kingdom Metazoa; phylum Chordata; class Lepidosauria; order Squamata; family Viperidae; genus Protobothrops; species Protobothrops mucrosquamatus. The sequence goes on from NW_015386470.1 coordinate 1,892,180, forward strand.
CCATTCTGGGCATTCTATGAGAAAAAAAGCACTGTGTAGAATATTGTGGAAATGAATTTAGCACTGTAACCTATTAGCTTAGCCAACTTTCCCTCAGTACATGTAAATTAAATAAACTGGCTTCTGCATCATCTCCCTGAGTACCATAAAGCCTATGCTATCTTGAGTACCAGAGTATCCATGTTTTCTTGACTGCTTCAGTTTCAGGGTCCCAATGCTTTTGAGGATTCTGTTTCCATGGAGACTCATCTCTGGAGATTTATGCTGTTTTGGTGATAGGTTTTAAAAAATATGCAAATAGGTTGAGGGTCAGGCATGGGTTCACAAAAGCCAAGAGCACCAGGCTTCCTGTTCCTCAACAGTTTTCTTGGGGAACTGAAGATGCCACCTACCCCCTCCCGCAAAGGTCAAAGTAAGCCCTCAAAGTTTCCTGTGCAGATTAAATCTCAGCATGGATTGACTAAAAAACTTGGCTTGATTAAATCCCTCACTTTCTCCTAGCGAGACAAAAGAATAGATAATCTTCTGTCCATCATATATTCCTTCTGGGTCCATTAAAGCATCATTACAGCAATCAGCTTCTAGTTATCGCCCACTAGTTCAGATTACAGAATCAGGGAAAGGTACAGAGTTAGAAGGGATTTTAAATTCTTAGCTTATGCCCAACTCAGTAGTAATATTTATGGTGTGAGATGGTTTGTATTGCACAAAGGATTTTGATGTTTGTAAGATAGAAGAGCGGGTGTTGTATAAACAATGCATATCCATATTGGAATTTAACATTTAAGGTCACCCTTACCTTTTCAATATGGGTATATAGAACACTTTCTGGAGACAAGGTGCCATCCTTTAACTTTGCAGCTAGTTCCACAAGAGAAAGAGATAGGATTGGAGCAGCCTTTATTCCTGGATTCTACAGCAAAGAACAAACATATTGCTGACAAATTATTGCAAAATGGGCACCTGTTAGACCAGTGATTGCTAAACTACATTATGTGGATTATTAATGATGCATGGAGGTTCACCAGCTGGCCCATCGCCCATATTCCCCACCATAATCCCCACATTCCCTACCCATAATCCCCATCTTCACTGCCAATCAACTGGCCAGCCTTGTTCAATCTTTTGGATGCACTGCAAGTTAGCTAGCCTGTAAAAATGGTTCAGTGGCTGAAAACTGGTTTGCTGGAGCATAAAAGTAGCAAAGTAAATGCTAAAATTTGTAAAATGTGCAAGAATGAGCAGTTGTTATTAGGGCATAGAGTATAGTAAAACACATTTTGTAGGAAAATCAAAATTGACTATTTTTTTACTGCTTCCCTATTAAAAAGGGAACCAGTAAAAAATAGTCAATTTTGATTTTCCTACAAAATGTGTTTTAAAAATCTTTTAAAATGGAGGAAATGGGGAAGGAGCATAAAATTGCCACAATAATGATTATCTTATTTGCTGAAACATGTGAACTCTCGCCCTCTTAAAAATAAAAATGTAGGAGGAGAATGTTTAATTGGATGGTCCCCAAATTTCCTAAATGTTTATTTTGTGGTCCTCAATAGCAGAGAGTTGAAGAAACACTTTGTTCAATCATTTGTTTGTTTATTCAATCAATCTATTTTGAGGCTAACTACAGCATCATTGGGCAGCTTAACTTTTTTTAAAAATAGCTTGAAACAAATATGTTTTAGATCAGGATATTTCACCATGGATTAATGTGCAAATTTGCACCATTTAGCTAAAAAAAAAACCCTAGCCCTACCAAAGGAACACTTTGTATTGCTTTTATTTATTTAAGAACAGCCTTAAATTTGATTCTTCATGAGAAACTATGGAGGAAATTAGCCACAACATCCATTGATCCTCATTTTCTCTGATTCATAACTATATTACATTAAAATACTACAATGCAGATGGAGGCTGTTGTAATGGTGGTTTAATCACCTTCCTCCTTATCTTCAGAGGAGTCAAACAGAGCTATATTCTTACCCCTTTATTATTCAACTTGTATATATGATGTCATTTATACAGAAATAAATAACTGTTTGATCATGGCATTGAACCTTTTTTTAAAAGTAATAGATCCTCCATGGCATCGGACCTGGTTACCTTCGGGACCGCCTGCTGCCTCAGATTACCTCCCATCGGCCTGTACGCTCCCACAGAGAGGGTCTCCTCAGGGTGCCGTCAGCCAGACAGTGCCGGCTGGCGACCCCCAGGGGGAGGGCCTTCTCGGTGGGAGCCCCCACCCTTTGGAATGAACTCCCCCCAGAGATCCGGGTGATTCCGGATCTCTCCTCCTTCCGCCGCGCCCTCAAGACGTGGCTTTTTAAGCAGGCAGGACTGGCCTAAGTATTACTTTTAATTAGTTTTCTATTGGTTTTAAAGGATACTAATTGGCCTATTGCAATATTTTATTTTAATTGATTTTAAAATGTGGTATGTTTTTTGTATTTGTTTATTTGTTTTTAACGGGCTGTAAGCCGCCCTGAGTCTGCAAGGAGAAGGGCGGGGTAGAAATTTAATAAAATCAAATCAAAATCAAGTAAAATGGCAAAGGAAGATAAAAATCTTCATTTTGATATTCCAGTTTATTACTTTTTAGCAAAACTTCATTTAAGGTTGTTTTTTTCCTTTCCTTCAATTATGTTCAATTCTCAGAGACTACCAGGACAAGCTCCTGCAGTTTTATTGGCAAGGTTTTTCAGGAGTCGCTTGCCAGTGCCTCTTTCTCAGACGGAGAGAAAGTGATTAGCCAAGGTCACCCCAACTGGCTTTCTGCCTAAGGTGGGAATAGAGTAGAACTCATGGTTTCCAGCCTGGTGCCTTAACCACTACCCCAATCTAGCTGTCATCGGTTATGATAGTATTTCAATACATTAATGAATTATGTACAGACACATAAAGAGAAGTTTTTAAACAGCTTTGTTTCGTAACTAATTATTCATCTTGACACAGCAAGGCAAAGATCCAGTTTTGCCTCCATTAGATCTCTGGTTTCAGCACTTCGCCTCTCCTGCCAAAAAAATGAGGTCAAGCGAAAGTAGGTTGGGAAAAATATTTATACATTTCAGTGATTGCTGTTCCCAGTCTATGTAAAAGGCAGCCCCAATCAGTTTGCCTTCTTTTCATTTCTTGTGAGGCGCACGGCCCCCATACTCAACCATTCATTTTATTTTATGATAGGGTAATACATACAACACTGACAGTACTTTTGTCCCGCTTTTGTTATCAGTGTTGATACTTGGGGCTTTGGACTGAATCCATAGTGGGTATAAGACAGATGGGAAGGATCTGCTAAGAATTTGAAAAGGGGTCCCTGGGAAGGGGTGATCTCACAATACAAACCTAGGTTAAAAGTTACTATTCTCCCACCTAAAGATGGCAGGAAATCAAATGATCTGTTCATAAGAAAGTGCGCTTTCACCTTTTTATACTCCGTAGTTCCCCGGTTGGAATGGCATGTGAGAATGACCTTGGGGGATAGGAAGAAGGGCTTTTCAGCAGTGGAGGTTTTTAAGAAGAGATTGGACAACCATTTGTCTGAAATGGTATAGGGTTTCCTGCCTGAGCAGGGGGTTGGACTGGAAGACCTCCAAGGTCCCTGTTATTCTTTTACTCTATTATTTTCATACTTGCAAGATCGTTATCAGCCTTACAAGGTTGTCCAGGCATGAAGCACACCTAGAAGTACCAGCTCTAATTGTACTATAAGGTTACACTAACAGTATCTTGCAAGTGTGAAAGTACACCACTTCCCCCTCATCTTTACAATTCAAGAAACTAGGGAAAGTTCCTTCTGAGATGTTTGCCACACCCCCAATCCTTCTGTGGGCTCATCTGCCTCTTATTAGAGTAGACCATTGCCTAGTTTGGGATTCTTCACTCTGTCTCCCAAGGCACATTCTGTCTCCCACATACCATTACACCAACTGGGATTCACTGGCAATGCACAACATTGGAATCCAGGCACGATGCTACAGCAAACCTTGTTTTCTACAACCAGTTAAGCTGCAGCCCACATAGTCTCACTTTTATGAAAGTAAAAAGCATCTTGTATCTCATTGTTAGTCTTTCATTTTCTGTTTTCTCTCCAGGTTGCATGTAATCTTATCAGCTTCCAATCTTAGAGCCTCCAATTAGGATTCCCCCCCCCAACAACCATCAGTAGCTCTGTGTGATATAAATATCTTGATACAGAGAATTCTTCTTTATACTGAAACATAATGAAGGGAGCAGGAGTTCTTTCCGAACTAGGGATAGTTCTTCCTGAATTCTATGTTATATTGCAGGATGAAGGCTACTCAACATGCTATACTGGATCTCTCTCTCTCTCTCTCTCTCTCTCTCTCTCTCTCTCTCTCTCTCTCTCTCTCTCNTCTCTCCCTCTCTCTCTCTCTCTCTCTCTCTCTCTCTCTCTCTCTCTCTCTCTCTCTCTCTCTCTCTCTCTCTCTCTCTCTCTCTCTCTCTCTCTCTCTCTCTCTCTCTCTCTCTCTCTCTCTCTCTCTCTCTCTCTCTCTCTCTCTCTCTCTCTCTCTCTCTCTCTCTCTCTCTCTCTCTCTCTCTCTCTCTCTCTTTTTCACACACACACAAACACACACTTTTGTACAAGAAGAAAGACAAGAGGCTTGTTCTTCGTGCCTAGGCATTCTGACCTCAGCATAATCCTGGCATATGTCAATGGTCACTAGGCAAATGCTAAGCTCAAATATCCACTGGTTTTATGATGGATGATTTGTTACCGTCCTGCTGAAAAGTAGGCAGAGACAGCTGCGTTAGGGGGGCAGCCTAAATGCAAGAAGAGAAGGCAAAAGAAATCTTATGCTTCTCCCGCCCCCCCCCCCTCATGACACAAAGTATGTGTGAACATTAAGAGACTCTTAATGTTAAATAGGAAACACAGAGCAACAGGAACTTTCAAAACTAAGTTTAACCAAAAGATATGGAGAAGAAATTAATTATAGCACTGTACAAAATGTGCAGCAAACCAGTACTTTCAAAGATCAAAATAATTACTTTAAATATGAAATAGATCTTGGCAAGCAAAGTACCGTATCACCACTATATAGTATATGCATATTTATTTGCTTAAGCAAGGCAGAAGCCATAATGCAGAGAATATGGGTCAGTGAGATATTTCGCATGTGAATCTGTCTTAGTTATTTTCTAAAATTAGGAAAAAGAAGGAAATCTGATTCTTTTTTTTTTAAATGCTGTAATTAATACCTGCTGTTTAAACTGCCTTGCTGCCTTCTCCATTCGCTGAAACCCAAGTTCTCGCTTGGTCTTGAATTCATCAAGTTTCTTCTGGACCCGTCGCTGGTTCATCCATTTGAACATCAGAATAGCAGCAGCTGAGCCACAAAACAAGCCTGAGACAAGGCGCCTGTCAACCTCAGCCTCTGGAAAGAGCTCCTTAACTTTCTCCAGAGCCATAGTGTGAGATTTTCTCTCCGTTCAGAATCAGGAAAAGCTGCTAAGACTGTGTTCCCTGGAGCTAATGGAAAAGACAGAGAAGAAAGTGGGTGGTGATTCTTAAGCCCACCCAGATGCTGTCAAGTCGAAGCAACTGACAGATAGAAGCCTGTCTAATAAGGAATTAAGAACTTCCAGAAAAGTATCTCCATAGAAGAACCTTTCAAGTGACATTTGTTGACTTAGCCATCACAACATTCCGATGTACTATACAACACGTCACTTTAGAAATATAAGATGATCCACTTGTTCCATTCTGAATTCCACCAAATGTTACTGCATGCATCCATCCCTAGAGAATAGAAAGAAAAAACCCACCCAGATGCTATGGAATTTGGTTTTCTTTTGTGATCTCCTGGTCTAGATATGTTTTCATAGACTAGATATTGCTAATGACAAAGGATAGACCTATGCAGCAGATCCAACAATAAAAAATTCTACCATGAACTTTGGGCCTCTTTCATTTCTAAGATATAGCTGTGATATTATTTCTCTTTAACAGACTTGCTTCTCTGTGCTCTTTCTAGAGTGACTATTCCACTGCATAAACACTCTTATTTTCTATGGGATGGCATACCAATATTTCAAATCTGAATGTATAAAAAGTATCTAAAAAAACAAGGTCATGATGGCTATTTGAGGGGTACACACACACACACACACACACACACACACACAATGTGACCAGCTATGCAGTCATCAGGATGATCAGGCAACTAGAATATTTTTTAGTCCTTTTGTTGTTGTTGTTAGTTGCGAAGTTATGTACGACCCATTGCGACCCCATGGACAATGTTCCTCCAGGCCTTCCTGTCCTCTACCATCTTCTGGAGTCCATTTAAGCTTGCTTTGTTGCAAATGCCCATGTTCTTTCTTCAGTTTGCCTTTCTGGGCATCTCGCCTCTGCAAGAATTTGGAAACAGCCAGGGTACTTATGGCTGTTAATCTCAATCCATTTCATCCAAATCCACTTTGAGTTTTATTTTCACCACCCCTCATTCCAATTCCAATTGTCACGTTTCCAGCTTTGTTTGATGATTTCACCCACCACTTGTTCTATCCCTCAAAAAAGGAAATGTTTATTTCTTTTAAATCTTAGACCTTCTTAGGTTTCTTAGACCTTCTCCATATATCAGGTTGCAATGTCTTTCGTAAAAAAATGAAAAGCATTTCTACTTGCTAGAAATAATCCCAATTAAAGTTAGAGGGACGTCCAAATAGGCATATGAAGGATTGCACCATCAGTTTCATACTAGCTTTGCTTTTTTTTCTTTTTCTTTTTTAAAGAAAGGCAAATGAAGATGTGGTGTGGCTGAGAAAGCTGGAATTAAGATCCAAATTTATTTCTTTTCAAGGAGAAATAACCGGATATGAAGAAAAATAGTTTTGTTTTTCTGTTTGCTACACTGCATCTAGTTCAGTGGTTCTCAACCTGTGGGTCGGGACCCCATTTGGGGTCGATCGACCATTTCACGGGGGTCGCCAAGCAAGGCTGTCCGCCATTTTTTTTGTCCGCCATTTTTTCCCCTTTTCCGGCGGGTGCCTTACCTCCCTTGGGCTGGGCCAGCTGGTGGTCGGCCTGCTCTGTCTCTGCCGCTTGCCAGCTACGCCTCGGCCGGCACAGAGGGCGGAACCACGCATGTGCGGTGCTCCCGGGCAGGGAAAGTCCTCGACTTACGACCAGTTTAGTCCTCGACTTATGACCGGTTTAGTCCTCGACTTACGACCGGTTTAGTCCTCGACTTACGACCGGTTGGGGTCGCGGCATTAAAAAGGTTGAGAACCACTGATCTAGTTGGAGGGCCATTACAGCAAAAGCATGCAGAAGGGAGAATATTAAAAAAAACACCTCCAATCTGGTAGTCACACCCATGTCATCAAAGCCCATATTTTTAGGTGGTGTCATGCATAGGATATGCTAAAGAGACACATGACTTTTTTGATCTCTCCTGCATGCCCCACATTACAGCAAATGTGCAATCTCATGTAATGTCAGAAGGAATACATCAAATGTAAATCCTTCTGTATATGTGTGGCTTTTTTCCACAAGACAACCATAGTTTAGATTTATTTTTGGGCACAGATCTGTAACACTGGAAACAGTTCCATTTACTGGATATGTTTTTTCTTCTTCTGAAGCTATTCAAGACTGCACATTTTTAAAATAGATGAATTATTTGCATTAAAAAAAAAACACGTAATAGTTGACCCTGCCTGCAGGATTACAATCTGCTAAGTAGACCAGAACAAACTTCTTGGCTACAGAGCCAGCTTTCTTCAAGTCAAAGCAGTTTAACAGGCTACATTTTTACTGACCAATGAATATTCCTACATTTGTTCCTCCTATAAATGCTAGCAATAATAGAATGAAAAAAATATTGAAGAAATGCCACAAAACAGATTTGAAAAATTCTGGAAGAATTTGTGAAAAGATTTAAGTAGTTTTTGTGTTCTGGCAAATGAATCCAAAAGTAAATGAAAATATTTAAGAAGCACTTGCTAATTTTTTTTAATACTAATTCTGTAGCATTTACATTTAAAGACAAAAGGGTGTCAGTATTTTTACTTTTCTATCCATGTGGCTTTAGAAAATGGGTGCCTTATTGGAAAAGCTAAAAGACCAGGTTAAAGACAAATTATTCTAGAGAAAATATATTCTATGTGATTCCAAAGAGTTGATATTGACAGTTATTTATTTACACATTTTTGCTATTTGTTGTGGATTTATGATGACTTTCCCAGGAGGGGAAAAAATTCCATAAGGAGGCTCATTAATCCTCATTAGTTCTGCATTGTAGTGTTTGTTAGCAATTATACTGAAGATAAAATTTGTTTCTGCTTCCAAGTCAGTATTCAAAAGGCTCCTTCATGCATTTTTCTTCTAATCTCAGTTTTGAACATTTCAATTTCAGGTTCTTGTTCACAACAGAAAAGTGATCCTGGGAGAATGATACCACAGATAAACAAAAGGATCTGTTTAAGAAATTATACATGGATAAATAAAGGTTGAAATTTCTGCTATGTACCTCAACAACCATATTTCATATTGTGGATTCATTATTCCTCTAATTAGGTAGAATACCACCAACTGCCTACATTCCTTTCCCCACCCTGGAATTGAGATTACATTTCATAAGCTATTTTCCATCTTCCCTCTCTTGTTTCTTTCAAACTCCCACTCCTAAATTCTTCTCTCTCCATTAAATAAATTCCATGTCCCATATCACCTATTCTCAAACCCAAAGTGAAATTTAATTCACTTCCATCTCTGCTTGGTTGAGAGACACTGCAGGTTCCAACACAGATAAAACTCTTTTCCATGTTAGAGGGTTCTTTAACCATCCATATCTTGGGAACTTTGAAAAAGTACTGTGACTGTCAACCAAAGTAGTACATGTATAGAACCAAAATAACCCTTATAAAAATAATATGAAAAAGCAGAATTTTTAGAATGTCAAGCACAAGCCTCCAATTGTTTTGAAGGGTTAAAGCAGGGGTAGTCAACCTTGGTTCTTTTATGACTCGTGGACTTCAATTCAGTTTATGACTCAGGAATTCTGGGAGTTGAAGTCCACGAGTCATAAAAGAGCCAAGGTTGACTACCCCTGGGTTAAAGATACCTCTTACAAATCTGTGGTGCTTTTTGTTTATTCTGCATGAAATTGCTGTTTAGAGGTCGATATGTCTTGCTACTGGAGGAAGCCTTCTCTTCCTGGGGAGTTATTATACCTACCCTATTTGGTCATTTTTCATCATAGGCAGTATGTAGCAGTAAGAATACTTGACATTGACATTGAAAAAATGAATGTATACGTATTTGACTTTGTGATTCACTTCATGTTCCATGCAAAACATTCCTTCAAAATGCTGTGAAACAGTGGCATGACTGCAACACTTGGCTGGGGGAAGTAGAGCTCTGTGTGGATGGTGTTTTTTTTTAAAAAAAATACTAAATTGAATCACTATTATTAGCAGTGAATGCAATCCTTCTATCAGTAGATGCAACCTTCTCCAATTTGCCACCTTCTAAGCACGTTAGAAGTGCAATTCTCAGAATTCCCAGGTTGTGATCCCAATACACCTGGAGGATGCCAAATTGGGAAAACTTGTTTATATTACAAGGGCTACCCATTCTAGTTTGATATACTTTTTCCTCTGATTTACTGACTTGAATGAAAGCCAGTATCCAAATGCTAAAAAGAGAAAAAGGGGGAAAGATAACCTGATACTGTAAAGTGGATGTCTGCCTCATTTCTCTAGAACCACATACAGAAAGCCAAACACACCAACTACCAATACCAATTTTGTTTGTTTTCATTATTTCATTCCATATATATTGTATAACAAAGTTGGGAAGGACCTGGGAGGTCTTCTAGTCCAAACTCCTGCTCAAGCAGTAAACCCTATACCAGGCATGTCAAACTCACGACGTCACGTGATGTCACGCAATGTATCGGGCCGGTTTTGCCATTGCCGGCAATGGGGTGGGCGCGGCTTCCACATGACACCCCTGCCCTATACCATTTGGGACAAATGGTTGTCCAATGTCATCTTAAAAGCCTCCATTGATGGAGCGTATACAACTTCTGGAGACAAGCCATTACACTGATTAATTGGTCTCACTGTCAGGAAATTTCTCCTTAGTTCTAGATTGGATCTCTCCTTGGTAAGTTTCCACCCGTTGCTCCCTCAGGAAATAGTTTGTCCCCCTCTTCTCTGTGATAGCCCCTTAAATATTGGAAGTCTGCTATCATGTCATCCCTAGTTCTTCTCTTCATTAGACCAGGGCCTTTCAACCTTTTCACAGATTGTACCACTTTTAGGACATGACAATATTTGAGTACCACCAGTGCTTAGCAAGGTGTCAAAACTTGATGATTAAAAAAAGCTTCTGGGGCTTCTGCCAAGCCCACACAGTCCCGCAGCTCCAGCTGCCTCTCCCTCAGGCTTGGGTCACTTCGGCTCATTCCCCTCCCTTGCTACACTTCTCTAGGATGGTCGCGTACCACCTGCCATGCCCCAAAGTACCACAGGTGGTACGCGTACCAACGGTTGAAACTCCCTGCATTAGATGACATTGTGGCCCAGCAATTTAATACATTACTTAGAAGTAGGGATAGGTAATAAGTACATTTATTTTTGAACAATGTACAAAGTGACTGAGGGCTCATTCCCAACCTTAGTTAATCTTTAAAAAATCTTGCATGCTTACAGCAAACTGGCTTTTCTACAAATAGAGAGACATTTTTCTTTTTCAGAACTTTTTGGAAGGACCACATAACTATAAAACATTACATGATCATATCAGTCTTATTCAGTTGATATACTATATTTGGTATATAAAATCTGACATAAAAATGGGCAGTCTGTCCCCTCAGAAATTCCAATAATTACTGTGAACAGGCAATTCTCCTGAGATACAACATAATTGTATTTAGTGGGGAGCTTTCAAATTCATGTCTCCACATGAGCTGAAATCTAGTAACTGGTAACTTCATGTGAGTTACCTCACATAAAAGCATTTATATGTGTCCAAGGATTCCATGCTCTAGACCTTTTACAATATTTGTGAAGAGTGCCTCTCCTGGGATCTCAGCAGTATGACTTGAAGGGAAGAGTTGCACCTGGCTTCTCATGCATTTAATTCTACCTGTGAACACATTGCCAGGATAGGACTATCCATATTCCAAGAAGTGCTGGAGAAATCATCTGCAAACAGCCCATTAAATAGTATCCATCAGACACTCTATTCAGTGTTAAGTGCCTTCTCTCTTTATTGACATCTGTCCCTTTTGCTGGAGAACTTCAGCTGGGCAATCACAGGATATGAGGGCTGCAAACAATCTATGAATTGTCCACATTTGCCTAGACCAAACAAGTCCTTTCTCCAAATTTAATCTGCCAATGTCTTTCAAAGTCAGTCAATGTTATCTATGGCATTTATTGCCTGTTTTCACACACAATGTACAATATAGAGAACTTGTGCATTTTGATTCACAATTTTAAACTAAAGGTGAGGGTGCTTGTGTACCAATTCTTCTCCCTACCACAACCAAAATAAATATCCGTGCATAGAAACTTGGTTGAAGATAGTAAAATTCTAGTCTAGCCTTTTCTTGAACATGATATTTTTTTCCAGGTGATTTCAAAAGCCAAACTAATTGGGAACATTAAAAAAATGAGCACCCAACAATGATTAAAAATAGTATCATTTGGATTGTAGGGTTCTGTAACAAACTAGAAAAAGAAACAAATTGTGTAGCCTTGCCTAACTATTGCTATCTTACTTCTATAATCAGCGTTTGCTTGTCAGGGACAAATTTCATGCAAGTGTGGGAAACATGTACACAGATGTGATGTACTGAAGGAGGGAATAAGGGAGTGTACAGGAATGATTGATGACTTTCTTATATTGTAATAATTCTGTTGTCTGGTTTTCATTGGCTAACAAAGTTTATAAAGCAATGCTACTAATTTTCTAAGGTGTGGCACTTCTGAACGCAACTGCTGCCAGTGTTCAGATTCCCAGGACTTATTTCAATAGAAAATAAAGTATTGTCTCTTTAAGAAGCCTCTGATTGAGTTTTCATGATTGGATTTTTATGATTTCTTAAAATCATACACTGCTCCAGTGACCTTACATATTAAAGACTTGTCAGCTAACTTGCTGCTTGGGAGAACTAAGCCCTACTGATTAGTAGATTTCCTTTGATATATGCTCCTTTTGAATTCTTCAGATGAGTTATATTTAAAAAAATAATAAAGTCAGACTCAGTTTGCCGTGACTTTGGGAATGCATACATGTAATTTTCTTGCAATATTATGGAAATGGTTTGTCATTGCCCTCTGCCAGAAAATAGTTGACTTATAAAGCCTCATTCAGATATTAACCAGTATTTGCTCCATTTAGCTTCTAAGTCTAAATAAGGTCAACCAACTTCTGCCATGTGCTAAAGTAAGATATACTGAAAAAAGCTTTTTACCATACTTTACAAAGAATTTAAAACATGTTCCAGTCCCGATTGTGCTATGCTAAACTGTTTATTAATTATTTTCCATTTTTCTGCACCAGGCTGTCCAATCTGAAGAGAAACCATTAGCCTATGCAATAGATCATGCTTTCAGTCTGTTGTTGCGGATGAGGGTCTCAACTTCCTTCATGAACCGAAGGCACAGTTCCTCCTGCCAAGCCAAAGCCACACACTGGACAGCTACAGGGAGACCCACAGCATCCGTGACAGCCTGAAGATAGAGGGACAGTCAGAACAGGAAGAGGCAACTACATGATGAACTCTCAGAAAGACAGCTTGGTTCTTTCCGTGACCATACAGACCTCTTTCAGCCGTTTATCCCAGGGGTCAGCATAATGACCTTGGTACTGTTTCAGCTCCTCTTCATCAGCCTGGGTGGCAGTGGTGACTGGCACAACACCAGCAGGGAAGTTCAGGACATTGTATAAATTAGTATATGAAGTAGCAGCTGAAAAGAGCAGAACAAAAGTAAATCAATCAAAGTTCTACAGATCATCCAGGAAAGATTCTTGTGGCTATGGACAAGATCTTGTGGGGTCTCTTTTACTATTCCTATTCTCTGGTTGTTGAAACTGAACCAAGTTTTGGAAGGCTTTAGTCTGGAATTTTGTTTTACTTTTGAAAACTAGATCTTTTTCCCTCCAGCCAGATTAATCCACATTGAAGTCACTACATTTTAGGTCAGCAGTGCTTTGGGACAAGATTAAAGCAAGGCTTGTTATATGATCCCAATACTGAGAAGAAAAACTGAAATCAAAGCTATTTTTAATTGTCTGCTAATTCTGGGAGAAATTGATCAAATTTGAGATTTCAATTTTAACGTTTAAATGTGTAAGTGCAATTTACAAAGCAATTCAGGGTATAAAATGTAATAGAAACAATGACATAGTAATTAGCAACCTGAAATATTTCTAAAGATTAATTTGTTCAAAATTAATGGCTAAATATTTTTTCTGGATCTTTGCAAGCACTTGGCAAATAGCTTTTTGATGATGTAAGAGACAAGTTTTTCAGTGTTATTTTCTGAAACCGTAAATGAAAGCCAACAAAAGTAAATGGCTATTATACCAAACAATTTCCCAGGATACCCTTCATTAAAAGCTGGTGCCAGGACTGGACAGAGGATGACATCCAATTTCAGCTTCCTCCACTCAGCAATGAATTCTTCACGGTAAGCCTGTAGAGAATATTTGGCAAGATGGACTAGACAAAACATTTCCTTCAATCTCCCTCAAACTCCCTTTAATTGCCAATGTAGTGGACAATTCTGAAGCAAGCTTTCTTTCACAAATGAAGGTGAATATACATGTCCCAGGATAATGTTGCAGGATCCAATCTGGGTCGGTCAGTAGGACCAGAGGTTTAGTTTTCCGAGCTTTTGGACTTGTGCTGGAGCTCATCCTCAGGGGACTTCTCTCTAGCACAATAGCCCAAAGCACACACTCTGCTAGGGAAAAGTTCCCTCGGCACAAGTCCGAAAGCTCAGATGATTAAACCTCTGGTCCTAGTGACTAACTCAGATTGGATCCTGCAAGCTTTCTTTAGACACAAACCACTTGCCAGAATCTTTATTCTGAAAATAATAGTGCTTGTCCCCACGTCTATTAATTCCCCCAGGCAGTGGGGCCAGGTTGATAGTTTGAGAGCCTTGGGGTATATGTACAGTGGTGGGATTCAAATATGTGAACAACCAGTTCTCTGTGTGGATGCCACTTCCAGAAGTCCGTTCTGGGCCTGGGCAACAAAAAATTAGCTACCGGTTCTGCCGAAGTGGTGCGAACTGGCTGAATCCCACCACTGTTTATATATCTCACAAATGTTTTGTAGTTTTAATGAGGGGGACTTAATCTGGGTTTTGTTGTTGCTTTATTACTAGTGTTTCATATTATATGTTTTATCACTCAGTTTTATTGGATAGATGGGTGGTCTTATAAAATCAATCAATCAATCAATATTGGAGTTACTTATTTGGGCAATGCATTTCAATTTCTGCTTACAAAAGCTACTATACTGTGATACATTTAGATCTGCTTGGCATATTATGCCTATGTTAAAATCCATTTCAGTGCTGAGAAAATACTTCTAGCATCAAACATTACTAGTGATCACTGACTAGAACTTTAGACAACATCTTAGTCATTATGTAAAGTATTATGGCTCATGGGCAGGATACCAAGATCTCCAAACTCACCGCCACTGCTGCGTGTTGCTTCCAAAGGTTTTTGGCTGACCTACAAACATTGGAATAATTAATTAACAACTCTTCCATGAAGACTCCCAGTTAAAATGATGATTAATATATATCTGCATGAGACAAAATTTATGGGCTAGTTAAACGGTGATTCTGTATCTAAAGGGCAATCTAGCTATGCATTTAGGGCCATTTTGGTGAATTGAGCCAGTCCTTGGATAACCCAGATCACTGACACTCCCAATGTCATGATCCCTGTGCTTACTTTTGTAGTTTGGCCAACTTGTATAAAGCTTAAACAATATTGCAAAATCTAAAAGTATAACCAGGCTTATTGTTTGCACTATAAATTAACAGATAGTTAACAATCATCCAGATTTTCTGCTGTCCTTTCTGGTTATGCTGATGTATAGTTTCATCGCTGTTAACTACTTTGACATGAAAGGAACCATTCCTTATTGAGATATTTAATTTTATTTTTATAAGAGTCTCTTTTCTCACAATATAGGAAGGAGGTTTATTTTAAAGTATAGTAATCTTAGGTAATATAAATGCACTCAACTGTTAAACTTGTCATGTTGAAATTTGACCTGGCTTTAAACTATTTATACTGTTTGAGAATGTTACCAGAAAGGAAAATATCAGAAGTCAGGCTATGAGTACTCCCACAGTAATTCAGAAAAAGTGCTTCAGAATATGTGGGAATACAGTATAAGCACAAATATCATTTTTCAGGTTTCCCTATAAACCTGAGACATGCTCCTATGCATCCTGAAAAGTCTCTTATTTTCAAAGTATAAATATGCCTAAATTATGGTGCTTGATATTGCTGCCTTGAAGTCAAACCATGGTTTATTGATTATTTAAGTAAACTGTGACTGGCAGAGCACGTGGGATCAGGAGATTATGCCTCCTGTATTTCTGCTGAAAGATGACAAAGAGGTATATTCTAGATCAGCTTTGTTTAACCTGATGCTGCCACATGTGTTGGATCACAGTGTCTAGAAATACAATCAGCAGGATAGAAACATAGGGGTCATTCTATAGAGAGTAAGGAAGGTGGCCTTAATGGAGATACACATATTAAGGCAATAGGGATAAAGCATTTTTAAGGCCACAACTTCCAGATAAGGTTCAGAAGTGTCTCATATAGACACCTGCCTGACTTATCTAAATTTCTTCCTCTTTCTTAAAGGTCAGTGAATTAGAGAGATATCTATTTGAGCTGCTTCCAAACTTTATCTAGACATTCTGGATGTTAAAAAAGCTTTATCCTGGCAATGGAGACTGCATATCTCTGTCAAAAGTCATCTTCCTTATTCCATACAATTCTTATTTTTATTTGGAATTCTACCATTTGTAGCCCAACAGATCTGGAAGACAACAGGGTGGAGAATAACACTGTATGGAGTAGATGCTGAAAATAAATTTAAATTCTTATTCCTTACCCAACTCCACATAATGCATTGAGATCTCTGGCAATCCGGGGGTACTAAGGAAGAAACACAAGTTTACTGATTTTATTGTATGTAATTGTGTAAGTTATTCCTTAAGGATGGGTGAAATCAGCTAGGGCACCTCCAAGAGAGACCCTCTGACTTGGATTAACACATTTGGATACACTTCCCTATTTTAGCAAATCTCTAACTTAGCAAGCTAGAGCAAGTTTCGCCTTTTCATCATTACAGGGTAAGAAGTAAGCCAAATACTCACCACTGGTTTTAAGATGAATGCCAAAATCCTTTTCAGTACAGTGGGAATACTGTAGCAGTTAATCTGGGATTTCAAAACTGGATCAACAATATCCCCTTTGCTGGGAGATGAAAGGAAAAGGAAACCAAGTCCTTTTTCATAGTTAATAGCAGTGCTCTCAAATAACAAATATTATTTAGATGGTAGCTCTTTTGACTAAATTCATAGAAATAAAGAGGTAGTAATTGTGAGCCAGTAACTCACAACTAGTATACAAAATCAGTCACTTTCTCTGATTTTACATTATTCAATCTATAAATTTAGGTTCCTGAGAATTATATTCTTCAATTACATGCATCCAAATGAAAATATAATAAAACTTTAGACCAGTTGTTCCTTAAATGTCCTTTCTATATCAACTTGCACCCTACCTGCATATCTCCACTTACTGACAGAAGTTCATCTGTTTTGACTCTTGCAGCTCCTATTGTTTATGATGGGAAAGATTGTCCTAAATTTAGGATTTTAGAACTATGTGGAAATATCTTTTGATGTTGCTTTATGTCTTTTTATCATGCGGTAGGTCTCTACAATAAAGCTCTAGAGCAGATAGTAAAAATACATTTGGTTCTAATTTCCTAGTTTGCGTGTTGAGGTAGGTAAAGTAAGTTTGGTGGTAAATGGCAGACAATATTGAAAAAAGTGCCAAAATAAACAGTAGTAGCAAGATTGTGCAAAGATCTCTACCAGACACCTTAAAAGGCATGTGTAAGTCAGTGCTGAGTGAGAGGTTATCTACTTCAATGTTTCCCAACCTTAGCAACTTCAATTCCTAGAATTCCTGGGCCAGCATGCTGTCTGGTAAATTGTCAGATATTGAAGTTCACCCATCTTAAAGTTGACAAGGTTGAGAAACACTGATCTAATGTACAATTAGGAAACTATACGATCTTAAAAGCTTTAATTTCACATGTAACATCTTTTGAAGCACAATGTTTGTAATTCTGTTGTTTTATTACAATGTTGGAACTAGTTGCAAGGTTGTGGCAGATTAAAAATATAATAAATACATTTTCAATTAAACATGTTCATTTCAAAACAATTTTTGATCTTTAAAACGTGACATTTTATTTAACTATTACTTTTCACGCAGACTTTTTTTTCACATTCAAACTAAGGGTTCTCATAAAAACCTAGGATTTCTTATCACACTGAATTTTACATTGGCTAATCTGGGCACCGCCCATGCTAAAACAGAGTTATTAAGCTCAAGCCATGCTCATATTTCAAGTTATCTACTTACAATTTATCCAGTAAAGTTGCAGCTCCATCAGAAAAGATGCCTCTAGTGAAAAGCTCATCCACTACATAGTTAAGTCGAGGGGGCACAAAGGGGATGAGCTGCATAAAAAAGATAAATTAAAATAGTTGGTTAATTGTTTTACAGCAGACGGAATGCTATGAATCCCATATACAGATAATTTAACTATGCTTCAGAAGTTTTAAGAATTACCTAAAAATAAATCCTACTTCATGAAGATTTTATAAACAGATTTTATAAACAGAAACAGATAATTTATGTTTTCTCCTTATTAAACTTGCTTACATTAAAACGTGTAGACCATCCTTTAGCATCATGATGCCTTCCAGACTAATTGTGAACTATGGTTTTCTAGTCAATATGGCTTTTTTGTCATGGTTTAGTAAATAGGCTATGGGCCTATTCATATGTTATGCTAACTTAGCATATATCCCAGGTTTAAATATAGATTTGGAAGAAAAAATGAAGATCAGAAATTAATAAAGCATTTAGTGAAAATTAGTACTTTTATCAAGTCAGCAATCCCAGTTCACCATATAAAACAAAGTTCCAAATTAGTTTATATTAGGGCCATACACATTCCTATGTGGTAAATGTCATTAAGACCCTAATATAGATAATGTGACAGAAATTTAGGTTTATGCCTTAACACACATGATAGTTAGCATATATTCATTTTCCTGCAAGGAAATGATACTGTATAGATACTATGTAGACCATATTACCATGTTTAAAGGTGATTTAATGACATTTTCTAAAAATTAACCTTTGTACATTACTAATAGAGCACATAAACATGCACACGCTTATAAATATTGTCTAGTTTATATTTTTGTAGACTTGCAAAAATGCATAGCCAGGAAAGATAAAGATATTATCAGACTGAATAGATTTGCTGATATAAATATTACAATTAAATTCAATTAACTTAAGTTGATTGATTTCAGTGATCTATTTTAAACAGAAATATACCTGGATCTAAAGCATTGTACAGGGAGCAAAGGAATTCAAACTTCCCATTTTACAGAAAATTGTTAGTAATGTAGGTCACAATATTGTTCTAAGTTATATTTGAGCCACAAATGTCAGAAATGTTTTAAACTAGAACACAGATGAAAAGAAAATGCATATACTGTGTGGCCTGCAGCCTGAAGAAGATTTTTTGTTTCCTGAACAGCCCTTTTCATGCTTGGGGAAGGCTGGAAATATCCATCATCTTTGTAGTATCCAATCCGAAGGAGATTTGAACTGGTGTAAATCTGGAGAGAAGGCGGGGAAAAAAGAGTAAAATATTTGAAATAGCAATTGAATGTCACCATCCCTAGGCTTGACCTGGCTGAAAATGTTCAGATATGATTAGATAGATTGGAAGCTTTACTGCAGAGAAGAATGAACCTTAACTTTGACTGTTGATTACCCACTGCAGTATAAAGAAGTCAGAACCTTTTATATAGATCTTTGCGTCTAGAGTTTAAACTCTAGTCTATACTTTTTTGACCTTCCTTTCTGAATTAAGGGATATTTGACTATCTGTTGATGGTCTTAGGAGGCACCCGGTAGATGTTTGCCTAATGATTCTGTCTAGTCTGGAGAATCATTGCTTCCCCTCATTTATCGTGGTCCTTAAAAAAGTTCATGTCTAGGAAGAGTTGTGGCATATTGATAAATGTCTTTGATGGCCAATTTATTTTTTTGTTTTGATATGTACTGTTTTAACTTATTTGTGTACTACCCAGAATCATTGTGACTTGGACAGCTATACAAGTTTAAGAAACAAACAAATTCAAGGTTGGTTTCAGTTAACATCAGTGCAATTGTTTCCTCTAAAATTCACAAGGAGTTAACAAAAAAGTGATCAGTATTCAAAGAATGGTATTTAACCACATCCTTTAAAACCAAAGAATTTTCTTTAATGTTACACAGAATTTTTGTAGCAATGACAATGAGAGTTCTTGAATAGCCTTAAAGACTATGGAAAAGAGCTTGAGGTATGAACTTTACAAGTCAACTTGATGCTCCTATCTGGTACAACATTCCTTTCAGATCTGTGTAGGCAAATGGTCCAAAACTGATTAGAAACATAATATGTAGATGATATTACACCCCTTTCATTATATTAATGGAATCATTCCAGATAGTGTACAAAAAATATAATGAATTTGATACATGTTACAGTCTTTAGGAGCAAATGTACATTTAGCTACTTGTTTTCTTGAAAATTTTTCATGAAATTGAAAGGAATTTCTCAGCTTTCAGTAATTACTGGGTTTTTATATGCAGTTTTCCCAAGGAAAAGTAAGGCATTAACTACATTGTCTTGATTTCTTGATTGGGAACAATACTTAGAACAGGGAGTCTTGTAAACTGCAACAGAAATTGGACTTGTAGAAGCATGAGAAAAGAGCTTGTGTAAGGCTGAGGACAAGTATAATCCAAGTAGACTATCCATAATCCAACATCACACAATAACTTAAAAATAATCAAGGCACAAGACAGAGACTTGGTCAGGAACACATGGAGGCCAAAACAAAGCAGGAGACAAGAACATGATTTCACAATGCACAAGGGCAAATGCAAAATTTGCTTCCAGCAATGGAAGACAGTCCCTATGTAATTTAAATCCTCTCCCCACCTAGCAGGTACAGGTGAGGTTTTGCTAACAACAAGACGATGAACTTGCCTACAGAGTCTGCATCTTGTTGCTCACTTACAAGGCACCTACACTCTGCTGGTAGCCCCCATTCATTCATTCATTCACTTTTCACATTTGTATAGCTGCCCAACTCATTCAATTACCTCTTCTCTGAATGGCAAAGGGGGTACTGAAGGATCCAGGTGGAATAACTCATCACATAAGAGAGCTTTCATGCACAGAGCCAGACTATCTACATCTCTTGCCATTGGACCGATCGTTGAAGTCACTATAAAGGAAACAGGAGCTCCAGTGAAATAAATCAGGTAAAAGGTTCTTGCTGGTGACTAAGCAGCCATCAATAATAGGTTAGATGGATAAATAATTTAACCAGACATAATTCCCAAGGTTAACTTAATGGAGTCAGAAGTGCAACTAGTAGAAAAGATATATTGGGTGTCAGATTATTTATTTACTACATTTCTATATTTTCCGTAGAATTGTATCCCACAGCAGTTCATAATTTTAAAAATAAATAATAAAAGTAATACCTTAAAATAACATTCCATTTAAATATAAGTGACCATCCAGATCAAAAACAATAAAGGTGATTTGTCAAATATCTCGGTGATAGTTGTTTAGAGCCTTGTATGTTATAAACAAAGTTTTGAACCTGGCTTGATAATGAATTGGCAGCCAATCAAGTTGCTTCAACAGAAAAAAAAAATCAGTAATCTTCCTAGTTCAGTGGTTCTCAACCTTTTTAATGCCGCGACCCCCAACCGGTCGTAAGTCGAGGACTAAACCGGTCGTAAGTCGAGGACTAAACCGGTCGTAAGTCGAGGACTTTCCCTGCCCGGGAGCGCCGCGCATGCGTGGTTCCGCCCCCTGCGCCAGCCAAGGCATAGCTGGCAAGCGGCAGAGACGGAGCAGGCCGACCACCAGCTGGCCCAGCTCAAGGGAGGTAAGCCACCCGCCGGAAAAGGGGAAAAAAATGGCGGACAGAAATGGTCGATCGACCCCAAATGGGGTCGCGACCCATAGGTCGAGAACCGCTGTCCTAGTGCATATTTGCATCAGCTTCAGCCTCCAGACCAAGTGCAAGATAGTCTCTCATAAAGAAATCTAACTGTTATAAATGCATGAGTAACATAGCTAACTTGTTCTTATCCAGAAAGAGAGATGCAGTAATTGACTACCAACTAAAGGTTCTCCTAGTTATATAAGTCACTTGAGTCTCCAGTGACAATTATTATACTAAGTGTGCCTCCATACTCCATCCCTGTTCTTTCTGTCCTCTTTAGAACAAAATTCCTAGATACCATACCTGGAAACATGGTCAAATTTCAGTCTTAGTTTATTGGCCCGCATAAATTGATTAGAAGCAATGCTGCTACATCTCTCTTTAATAGCAGAAAATCAGCTATTTGATCCATTTTATCACTGACAAATGTAATTAGGGTTTGATTGGAGCCCAGACAAGTTAATGTGCCATATATGAAGCTATTTTAAAGAAGACACAGAAATTCCCAATAGTGCAGATTGCAGCCAATAAGTGTTTGTTGTTGCAAAACTATTTTTTTGTCCATTTTGCACCAGTTGCTCTATGTCTGTCTAGACATAATTCAGAGTGTTGATTTTGACCATTGATGCCCTAAACGCTTAGAAAAAGGTTATTTGTAGGCTCACCTGTTTCCCCAATAAATTTGTCCAACAATTTTATAGTGGGTATTGTTTGCTCACTTTGTAACCATGGCAGATTAACTCCAATAAGGCCTTTCAAAGGTCTTTGAAAACTCATTTCTTTTACATGACTTTTAATCAAGTACCGTATATACTCGAGTATAAGCCGAGTTTTTCAGCACATTTTTTGTGCTGAAAAATGCCCCCCTCGGCTTATACTCGAGTCGGCGTCTCGAGAACTGAGGAAAGTGTTTTTCTTTGAAATAAATATTCATGTAATTTTATTGGTATCTATCTTCATTTTTTACATTTACCAGTAGCTGCCTCATTTCCCACCCTAGGCTTATACTCGAGTCAATATTTTTTCCCAGTTCTTTGTGGTAAAATTAGGTCCCTAGGCTTATATTCGGGTCGGCTTATACTCGAGTATATACGGGTAATTAATTAATTAATTTCATTATTTTAATTAATAATTTAATTAATATGTTGCTCACACAACACAGAGAGGTTGTAATATTATAACATTTTGTAAGAATATCATATTATTATGTAGATATTTGTCCATGCACCATCTTGGTAGATGTTTTATCTAGAAAGCTCATGTATGCATATTTAAATATTACAGTTTTTGGATGGCTACTTATTACTTGAGAACAAATTGTGTGGTGGTTAAATGCATCAGGCTAGAAAAAAGGAACATTCTAATGCTGCCTTAGATAGAGATCAGATGAATGGCTTTGGGGTATTCGCTCTCTCTCAGAAGAAGACAATGGCAAGCAAATCCTGAAAATGAAGCCACAAAAACTGCATAGACTTGGGGTAGGAGTCAAGATTGATTTAAAGGCACCAACCCCCCCCCCAACCCACTCT
This sequence comes from Protobothrops mucrosquamatus, assembly GCF_001527695.2. Lineage (NCBI taxonomy): Eukaryota > Metazoa > Chordata > Lepidosauria > Squamata > Viperidae > Protobothrops > Protobothrops mucrosquamatus. The sequence goes on from NW_015386470.1 coordinate 1,915,069, forward strand.
TATTACTCACCTGACTTCATGCCTGCCACTGGACTAGCAAGACCCAGGGTGCTGGGAAAAAATGTAAACAAGAGGGGAAAAAATAAAATGTTCACTATCAACACAGTTAGAAAAGAAACAACAATTGTATAATCTATTCATGCATTCAAAAAGAAGTCTCGAGGAAGGAGCTGAACTTCAGATAACAATTAAAGCTAAAATAATAAAAATGAAATATGTGTTCATAATGAGAATTATAATAAAGGCACCCTCTACTACAGGATGTGCATTCATGACAATATTTATAAACAAGAATCAATTTGTGAATGCAACCAGCAGAAATGAAACATTTCCTAAGAATGCTTATAAAACAGGTAATCCAATCAATATTAGCCTTCAGACATTGGGATGCTTATCAGTCCAAAGAAGAATGTAGAACCGACCTTAACCGAGAGCCTGTTGGTTTGAGTCCACAAAGCCCACAGAAGCTGGAGGGCAGGCGAATGCTTCCAGCAACATCTGTCCCAAAACCCAAGAGGGATCCACCTCCTGCAATCAGTGCCCCTTCTCCTCCAGAGGACCCACCAGGACTTTTCTTGTGGTTCAAAGGGTTTTTTGTTTGACCAAAGATTAAGTTACTGCAATCATAGCTGAGCAAAACAGATAGTAGATTGGCAGTTAAAAATTTTTATATCAGCATTGGACCAAAGAAAGAGAGGTTGGAGGTGAGGGGGAAACTATATAATAACCAATCAAATAATAACTTGCACATAGCACTGCAAAACTAATGAGTGAGGACAAATACCAAAAACATGGCACAAAGATTGGAATCTGGTGCCATTCAGATGTTTTGAGGCCGCAAGTCCCAGAATTCTCAGGAAAAACAGTGACTGGGGATTATGGAATTTACAATCCCAGTTGTGGAAGAGAAGGCTAATACAGAAGAGCAAACAATTCCAACTGCCTTGGTAAAAGAGAGGAAATAGTATAGCTCAACAATCTCTGTAGTTGTGGCCATTCAAAGGCTCCAGAGGATTTTTCAAGAATGGCATAATAAAGAGAACCATGCCACATTGTTCCCAGCCTCCAATACTTAAATTAATACTTCTGACCATGGAAAATTATTTTAGCCATTATAGACAATATCCAGGCCTGATCCATGCTGAAATTAAGGTGATAGAAAATTGAGATAGCAAAATTTCATGTTGTAAGTAGGGGTCTGTTATTTTGAATGCTCCCTCAAAATAATAACATTGCTAACTTGCAGCCTCCTTGTTTCTGGTGCAATAATAAATTCCTTATTTTATTTATCTAAGCAGAAATATTTTTCTTACTTGTTTTAAACCTTCTGCCAAAGAATCTTTCATGCTTCTGTAATCTTTCTTCCATTAACCCACCACCCTAGATTCCCAGGTTATTATTAATCAAGACATTTCTAAAATAGAGGAAAAAATACTTTATCATGCTCTGAGGAATGTTAGTTTTCACAAATGGAATCGCTCCTTGTTTCTTCAAAACTTTTACTATCACGCTGTCATCAGCCTCTACTTTGTCAAGATACTGCACCAAGCCACAGGTAGAGATGTGTCCCTTTGGGAGAGAAAACACAACTTGCTTGATATAATGTTATGTCAGAGTATGTATAACAAGCATACTGTTATATTATACAGAGCTTCAAATTATGGGGACTTGTCCAGGAACAGGCCTTAGTGATCAAATATCACAAAAACCCACCAGCAGCTATTTCCTCTTAATGAAAAGACAGTTAAGATGAATACAAAGAACTATATAAAAGAACCCTACATGGAAAGATCTCTTCTAAAATCCCTTGTTAAGGTGTCAGTTTTCATCTAATAATTAGATTCCGATACCATATGATATCTCCGCTGTCTGTAGAGTACTATGCTTTGAAGAGAGATATGCTTTTATGAAATGCCAATGACTTGTCACTAGTCATAAATTACTCATAAAAATAGCCTACGGTGCTTCAGAATCTGTATGCCTATCAGAACCCAGAGACATCTGTCAAGGTTCATGACCAGCTGCTGTTCCTTGCTCAGATACATATGATGATATATATGTGCATGTGGATATTTTAAGAAGGATCCCATATATACACAGGAGCACAAACAGCATGCTAACTGTTGTTGCAACACACATCCAGTGCCCCCTCTTCACGTAAGGGTTCAGGCTGGTGAGATGGGAAGGGTGGAAGAACTGTGGAATTTAAATCCTAGAAAACATATATCTCTACACTGCCATAGGCAATCAAACATTAAGTGTGTGACACTTCATTCTTATTTGCAATGAAAATTAATCTAATGAAAAGGTTTGACTTCATTTAATTGATATTAAAGCTTTTATTTCCATTCAATTGATATTAAAGCTTTTATCATAATATGTTTCTTTTTAAACTGCTACAAAACGTTTTCCTGTAAAAAAGTAACATGGCTGCTGCCTTGGAATAGGAAATGCATAGAAATGAAACAAGAAACTTAATTTCAGCCTTCCGTATTTCCTAACCTCTGCAGCAACTGGACTGAAACTAGAAATGCCCTGTATTTTAGCTAAAGATGTGGAAATATCTTAAACAACACCCCCTTCTTAATACTTCTGACACACACCTCTTTTTTCAGTAGCAAGTATTTCAAAAGATAAAGGAAGATGCACCTTGTATCCAATGTGGTCCTTAATGCTGACAGGAATTCCATACAGCAAGCCTTTCTCGTTTTGCTTCTTCAGGTCCTGGAGCTGTTCCTCACATCCATGAAGAAAATCTGTCACACAGTTCACCTCCTGGGTTACTTCAAGAGCCTGGCCCAGAGGGAGAAGCATGATTTGTTAAATAAACTAAAGTAAGCTGAAGTCAAACTTTGTATTCAGGAAAATCCATGTGCTGACCCAGAGAACAGATGGATGTATTTCTGTGTGTGTTTATAAGAGGGGGGAGCATAAGTTAAAAACAGTGATAACTGCTGTGAATTACATGTAGCATCTCAATTTAGTTAAAAACTGACCGGGGAATGGCCCTGAAAGACTGGAAGAAGAGCCCCTGCTAAGATAATGATCAGATAAGAGGAGTCCCAGCCAAGAAAATAACATCACTTGAGAAAATGTCTCAAAAAAAGACCCTCCCTAGTTCACATCAAGATAAAGTGAAAGAGGAGGAAACACATTCAGATATGCAAGATTTTGTTACTATAGCTGTGACAATAAAAGTAGTTCTGAACCATGTGGCATTGGTATGGAGTCTGGTCTACCTTGTTCGACAGACACCGAATATCTATGAAATTGGAATGGATTATTGTCTCTCTTGAATCCACCAAAGTAAGCTAGGTAGCACCTGATTACATCTTGTTAACCAGTTGGTTAGGCATATATTAATGCAGGCAAACAATTTTCTCATGGCTGATGGAACTCATTGTTTGATAGATTGGTTTTCTAGGGACTCCAGCTTTGGAGAAAAGTAAAGAGCTGGAAAAGGTGATCTGATTCCCCTTAAAACCCACCAATAAAAAAAAAATTGAGAAGGGGAATGTTGGATTTAAAAAGTGAACCACGTTTCTTACATTTTTGTTTAAAGGCCTCAATTTCAACCAAATTCTCTCCAAGCCTCTAACACTGCAAAAACATCTCCACATTCCCAAATGCAGATTATCCTGGGGCTGCAAAAATGTTCTGGCGAGTTTGTCCACTTCTGTGCTACAACATACCTATAACAATGTTCTCTAATGAGTAGCGAAAACGATTGTCCTAAATAGTTATTTTAAAAAGTGAGATTATTATCTGCACAAAGATGGAAAGATTTGGCATTACCCACAGTGGAGGAATAATGAAACTTTCTCAGATGGCCAAACTGACTGCTTTGATGAGAGAATATTTTTCTTGTTGACTGGAAACCCTTTATGGATTTTTTACATAAAACAGAAAAATATGAATGTTTGATTTATGGTTTTGCCAATGATATAGAAAGAAGAGACATACTGAGCTCCTTAGAGTAGGAGCTAAATTTATAATTGTAGTTATAACTGCTGAAAAGAAGATTGGAAACTACTTTTTTGTATTTTTTTCTTTTCCTTTAACTTATTTTTTATTGCATTTCTAGCTTTCTTTCCAGCTTTCTTTCTCTTTCTCTTTTCTTCTTCTTACTTTATATTGTTTTGTGTTAGATTTCATCTTCCTTTTAAAAACTTTTAATACTATATTTGTATTTTTTTTATACTGATATATCTAAAAACCCCAAAATATTCCAATAGCCCCTATTGTGTTCACCTTTTTAATATAGGTATACAGGACACTCTCTGGAGAAAGTTTTTGCTCTCTGAGTTTTTCTGCCACTTCTGTTAGTGTCAGAGAGAGGATAAATTCCGACTGGATTCCGGGATTCTGCAAGTAGAAACAACCATTTAATAAGGGAAAAACTTGGGAACAACCCTAAATTTATGTCACAAGCCAGGACAAAATTTATACTGCTGTTAGTTTTTCATGACAAATCAAGAACACAAACTCAAAGAAGAGAATGAAAATCCACAGATTATATACAATATAATTGAATGCAGTTCAGAAGAGAATTCTTGGGATATCAATTGAAAACCTCATTCCTTAATCCATTTTTCAGCCTCAACCTCCATTTTTCCTTAGGTCTCAGTCGTATTGCAAAGTTTCATGTTTTTTAACAATGTTTTAAAATGTGAGCTATCTTGACTAGTTTTAGGTACTCCGCTTTTTGGGTTTGGGTTTCAAAAGAAATATAATCTGGGCTTTATACCATGTTGTTGCTTATCATGAGGTATGCCTGTTGAAGCATTAGCTTTAAGTGCTACGATGATTCAACAGAAAGCCATTTATCAATTCTGGTATTCACATGATTTTACTACAAGCACAATTGCTCTTGCTTATTTAATCCAGCAAATAGCAAACACAATAGCTTCCTTATCCTAGTGGATCTGAAGTCCTTGACAGAGGCAATATAGGGATTAGAATATCCTTTGTAAGAATATAGATATAAAAATGAAACCTTGGTTGAGAGTCCCTTTAGTTTGAACTCGCCAATGAGCAAAATAAATCAAGGCTAGAAGACATTTAATAGCCTCTTGGAAATCACTGAATTGTTTCTTAGATTTGTATTCCATCTTTCTTCCAGAAGCTCAAGGTACATAGTATCCCATTTCAAATTTTCCTCACAACAAGAATTTCATGAAATAGGCTGCATTAAGACAAAATGAGTCACCCAACACTCTTCCATTGCTGACTTAGCCCTGGATACCCACCCACCCCCCGTCGTATCCCACTTTATCACTCTGGTTCTCCTCTCAGATTGGTCTCCAGAAAAGATATAGAACTTTCCTCTGACTGATGTCCAACTTGTAACAAAAATTTGATTAGATGTGACTGTGTTCTTTGAAGCAAAGTAATTCATGTGTGTGTGTGAGAGAGAGAGAAAGAGAGAAAGAGAGAGGGGGAGCGATGGAGGGAGGCAGAGAGAGAGAGAGAGAGAGAGAGAGAGAGAGAGAGAGAGAGAGAGAGAGAGAGAGAGACTAAGTGGCAAAATTAATTCTTTTCTAACTTAAATGCTTTGCAGGTACTGCTTCCTCTTTGTCTGAAATGCTCACATGATGATCTGAACAGCCTATGTACCCCATTACTCAGTCACACACACACACACACACACACACACACACACACAGAGAGAGAGAGAGAGACAGACAGACAGAGACAGACAGAGACAGACAGACAGACAGACAGAGACAGACAGACAGACAGACAGACAGAGACAGAAAGAAATTCACCTATAATTACTGTACTTTGTAATTATTACCAATGCAAAAATTAAAATTAAAAGTAGCTTCCAAGCTACATTCTTGCTACTTTAAAGCACATGAAGAGAAGTGCACAATAAATACATCAGGGTTTGCCCAGAGAGAAAGTAATAGATAGTATTTTTTCAACAAAAAAAACCACATCTCATATTCAAGCTGTACATAAGGCTTCATTGATCCTCACTTCCCAAAAAAGGACAGAAAGTATGTCATGTCAAAATTTAAGAAAAGATGCAACCTATCATAGATATTGACCCACACTTTGTAAAACAAGAAAGTCCATAAATTAGCAAAGCTGACCTAAGTTTCATCATTCAGACTTGAGAACAGTTCAAAAGTCTTACTGAAAGCAGCAAAGTTTACATTCAGAAGAGCCCTCCGTAACACACAAACACCACCATCCTCCCCGTCCCAAGAAGAAGCCACCTTCTGTTTAAGCTTCCAAGCAACTTTTTCCATTTGTTCTAGACTGCCATTTCGCCATTGTCGGGCTTCTTTCATTTTCCTCTGAATCTCTCTACGTATCACCCATTTCCATAGCACAACCACTGTGACTGAGCCACAGGCAACAGCAAGGAGAATAGGTGGGTTGATTCCATCTTTGAGCAGAATATCCTGTAGCTTCTCCTGCATCATGGTGAATCTTTCTCTGTGTCTTTGTAGTAGAGTCTCCTTGATACCAATAGGAGGTTGTATTGTTAAAGCATTGGCTATTAAGCCATCTCAAGTTACTGAGACCTCCTAGTTGTACCTTGGACTCATCCCAAGGTGTATTTAAAGGATGATTTATCTAAAGTATTAGATAATCTTAATTAAGGCTTCAACTGATATTTCAGAACAGCCTATTGGGCTCCCAAACTCAGCAGCTATAGCAATAGCCTTTTTTCTTGTTTTAGTAGATAACTTAGTGGCAGCTGCAATTCGCATAGTTACGATTTGTATGTAAGTCTGGCACATATATGTAGTGTGAATCCACTCTCCCATTTCTGTTCTGGGAGTTGTGAGCTGGGGTAATCAGTTACTTGGGATTATGCTAAGCTTGGTGGTTGCCAATAGAAAATCCAAAATGTACCTTTACTAGACAGCCCAAAGACTGGTGGTGCCTTAGCATTTCAAAGGTTCATATAGAATAGATAGTCACTAATCAAACTGAGATTAATCAAAGAGGTTGTTACATACTCACACCCTTGTTTCATGAAAAGGAGGTATGACTAGCTATATGAAGAAATAGCCATTTTAGCCCTTTCTTTACTATTTTTTACTCACCACATTATACGGATTTGGGACTACAGTGTAACAATTTAGATTTTAATCATTGTTGTCAAGACTTCAAAGAGACCTCTGGGGCTGTTTTCATCCCTTCCCCTTTAATTCAAAATGGTCTTTACTAATTTCATTTATGAAACAACTTTACTGAGCTTGTATTTGGTCTGGAGACTTATTCTCTCTGTCACACACACACAGACACAGACACACACATACTTGAGGATTTTAATTACAATACTAAAATCTGATACAAACTAAAAGAAAGAATGGAAGAATGGAAAGTGCTAAAGGGAAGAAAAAACAAAAAATAGAAAAGAAAATATTGAAAGAAAATGTATAAACAAATGACTTTCAACCTTCATAACAAGAACAAATAATTTGTGTAGCTTTTCATCCCATCTTAGTTTACAACCAATGATCTCATCATCCTATACACAATTCCTTCTTTATAGATAAATCCATAAAGCTTCATCTTTTCAGTCCCAGTGTCAACAAAAAGTCCATTAAGGCTTACCAGAAATAATAGCATATTTTAACCTTGATCAAATAAACCAACTTTATATCCCTTCCTTTTAGTTCTAACAGTCTTAAATTTAAAACAATCCAAATGCCACAGAATCTGATTTTTCTTAGTTTCTTTTTTGTTCTTTCTCGTAAGATTCTTCATAGCTTCAACAAGCTTCTTTTGTAAACTCCATACAAAAAGGTTATCCAATATATGAGATAGTATCTATAGTTTGAAAATGCAAAGTGTCAAATCACCATTCAGAAATCAAATCAAAGCTTTATTACAGTCAAAGACTAGCACAAAATCACCTAAGAACGATAGGATTTCAATGTTTATATAAGAAGAAAGTTCTTATACAGGTAGTCCTTGACTTACAACCACAAGATTGGAACTTCTGTCGCTAAATCATGTGGCTGTTAAGTGAATTGTGTCTAACATTACCACCTTTTTGCTATGGTCGTTAAACAAAGCACACGATCGTTAAACAAATATGGCTTTCCTTATTGAATTTGCTTGTCAGAAACCCACCGAGGAGGTCATAAATGGTGATCGGTTGATCCTGGGACACTGTGACCATTGTAAATACACACTGATTTCCAAGCACCTGAATTTTGATCACTTTACTGTGGTGATGCTGCAACAATTGTTAAGTGCAAAACCAGTTGTAATCACTTTTTTTCACTGTCATTATAATTTTAAATGATCATTAAATGAATGGGCAAATGTTGAGGACCATCAGTCTGTATCAGAAATTACATTTAAATATATAGCAACAGTGTGTACATTTTAAATTCTATATAGTAGGGGTCTTCAAACTTGGCCCTTTTATGACTTGTGGACTTCAACTCCCAGAATTCCTCAGCCAGACACAATGGCTGAGGAATTCTGGGAGTTGAAGTCCACAAATCATAAAAGAGCCAAGTTTGAAGACCCCTGCTATATAGGCTAGGCACAGCTCTCTTTTGTGATTTTTAACAATGTCTAGGGCGCAGACATTGTCCCATTATCTGACTTTCCATTTCGTCATTGCTTAAAAGCTTAACATGAGATTCCTAACAGTTGTTCGTGTTGAGAAGAATTACTGACAGGGGTGGCCTGTGCCAAAGTGAAAGAATTCTTACAGCTTGCGTTCTCGCAATTGCAAATTAATCTTCTCCCATGTGCCATGTGAAGATGTCACAAACAGATTCGTTTGAATTTACTTCTTTTTCAGCTCAGCCTTATCTTGGGTTCCTCGGTTTGCATTTGGTAACAATTGCTGAGTCAACCTTAGATTTTAGGTATCTAAAACATTCTACAAAATTCTCCTGCATGTTTGTAGATTGGTTGGCTATACCCTCAGGAACCATTGGGCAGTGATTCAAGGTGATAATAGTTTTGTTGCCCTTGACAGAGATAGTGAACCTCTAGTCAGGCAAATAATGTAAATGCAGGTTGCTAAGATGCTATTTTGGGGCCTTAAAAGTAATTTCAGAGGGTGATGCCAGCCATGAACACCAGTTAAAAAATCCACTCAGGATTGTTTAGCTCAGTCACTAGTTTGCCCTTGTTCCCTGTTCAAGTCTATATTTCAGCATTAAGATAATAAAAATTCTGAAGTTTCTGACTTAACCAGTTTGCTTCAAAGGAGTGTATCAAATATTTACATGCCATGTCCAGTTCTTCTAGTAAGGTGCTAAATTGCTAATGATATCGTGCTTATTTTCTATAACTGCTTTATAACAGAATAACAGAGTTGGAAGTGACCTTGGAGGTTTTCTAGTCCAACACCCTGCTTGGGAGGAAACTCTATACCATTTCAGACAAATGGTTGTCCAATCTCTTCTTAAAAACTTCCACGGTTAGAGTATCCGCAACTTCTGGAGGCAAGTCATTCCACTGATTAATTGTTCTGTCAGAAAATTTCTCCTTAGTTCTTTCTAGGTTCCTTGTCTTCTTGATTAATTTCCATCCATTGTTTCTTATCCTGCTTTCAGATACTTTGGAGAATAGGTTGACTCCCTTCTTTATGGCAACCCCTTAGAATAACTGTGATATAGTATTATATCTAGCGCTCCTGAGAAGTTGGAAATTCAGATACAGACTTCATAGTGTATTAAGCAATGGCACACTATCAGTTGAGAAAGACCAGTGACAAAATGTGTCTTTTTCCAGTAGTTCTACAAATTCTTTTGGGATCTATTATTGGTACAAGTACCATCCATTTTAACATTGTTTGTCCAATGATAATGTCTGGCATCATGGGGAAATGTCAAGGCCTGCATGAAAGGAAGGGAGTGAGGGAGGTATACATATTATTTGGATGACTTGGCTTGGAAATGATACATTTAGTGTGGATTTGGATGTTCAAACGGATCACAAAGACTGGATTCAACTGCACAACTTGGAAATTCACTGGGTGACTTTGGGTCAATCACTACTTCTCAACTCAATCTACCTCAAAAGAGTTGTTATAACAATTGAAATGCTATATATACTGTTTTGTGTTTCAGGAGAAAGAAAGGATATATAATCTAATAAATAGGGATTATTTATTCATATTGCAATTTGCTTTTATAGGCCTCCAGTGTATTGAATGGAGGAAAACTGAAAATTGGGCAGAAACATGATCAGATAGGAACTGAAGAAGGGACGGTAGGCTTGCTGCAGATATGTAAAACTGGGAGGAAAAGTCATTGTTCTATAGAGCCATGCCATTGTTTCACAAAAAGTTGTAATTCCAGAAAAGAATGTTGTATTAGCAGCAAACTGAGCAAATACATTTAGCTGAATTGTAGTGAGCTTTAGGAACCTAAAAAACTGGTCCAAGAAAAAGAATGTGTGGACTTCAGCCTGTCTTAATCGATGCCAAGAGTTATTCATTTTCAAACTTAAAACCACTTGAAAATTAATATATTGCTAAATTGCTGAACAACTGAGAAACATACTCTCACCTCTGCTCAGGGAAGATTAGGAAATGTTTATTTTTATTAATACATTTGGACTAGAATAATATCATACCCAAGTATACAATCAGATATCCGATTTTTCTGTTCATCCATGTACATAATTGCCAGAGAAAATCAATTCCTCAAATGTTTCCTATCTGTTCCATCCACAGACACTCTGATTCCAAAAGCACGTCAAAAACTTCAACTTCATTATTTCAGACCTGGTACATTTTTATATCTATTGTGTTAGAATGGCACTGAACATTTTAATGAAAAGTGTGTGAAGCTTAACCCTATAATTATTGTTNATTGTTTCCTTGATTTTTCCCCGGTTAGCTTCTCCACTTCTTTCATGAGCCGGAGACAGAGCTCTTCTTGCCAGGGCAGAGCCACACACTGGACAGCCACAGGGAGCCCCACAGATTCTTTCACTGCCTGCAAGGACAGCATAAAGAAAGCAGTTTTTTTACAGCAAGCGTCAAATACAGATAGTCCTCGAGATAAGGACGATCACTTAATGACCGTTGAAGTTACAACACACCTCCTGTAAGCTACTTACAACCCGCTTTCGAACTTACGGCTGCTGCAGCACCCCTACAGTCATTAGCTCTTACGACTGACTGCAGGGACTCTACAGCATCCCCCCATTTCTCTCTCTCCCCCATCCTGCTCCACTGGGACCCTGCAGGCCTTGGACTACTCCCCACACGCCTGTCATCCATCACATCCTTATCTTTTATAGTTCTCTGAGCCTCATGTTGGGGGGAAAAGGACAGGCCACGTGTTTCCGGCCATATGGCTGTCCTTCAGAAGGTATTGCCATTTTCAGCTTTCCCACAGTTCCTTGTGGTGACACAAAATGTGGGTGTTTCAGGGTTGGAGAAGACCTTGGGAGACCCAGAGCAGTGTCAGAACCCATACAGTATTAATGGGGACTCTTTTCTATTTCTTTTTTACTTCATTGCTCTGGGTTCTGCCATACTCCTGAAGGGGAGGGGGGAAGACACTGCGGGCTGTCTCTTTGTTTTTTCTATTGCTACAATGTATCCCTTCTGCTGTTTCTGCATATTTGCTCTTTGAACTGTCTCTCCCTTGAGGTTACCTTGGGGTGAGAAAGGAATATTCCTCCGACCATCTGGCTTATTTCCCGTTTTTGGAAGGGAAGGTGTGAAGACCCAACAACATTGCTGTGAGCCTGGGAAAGACCGGTGTTATCAGCTCTTTTCCCACAACAGACTTAACACCTGAGGATTGGCCCATTCAAACTGACCGGAGGAACTATTGGGCTGAGGTTTGCTTTTAACCTATGGATCTGAGCAGAAAAACCCTCAGATCCTGCCTATCATGCCTGCTATCAGCTTCTCCTAATAAAAGTTCCTTTTGGAAGAAACTGCTTCCATGAGTTCTGCTTTCTTAGGATGAGGTTTTGAAGTGGGCCCTGACAGACAGTCCTCCATACCTAAAGCACACCGTGCTCCACTTAACAACCTGCCTTTTTGTTTAACAACCGCATCAGAGAGAACAGGGGGAGGCAGTTGTTAAGTGAGGCCATCTCGCTTCATGGCCATCATGACATGTGACCATAATGGACAGGCTACCCTGTGGTCGAATCTTGAGGATTACCTATAAATGCTGCTAGGCACTGTCATGAGGCAATTCCAAGTACCTTTGCAAAGAGTTTGTCCCCCAAATCATTGTAGTGTCCTTTGAAATTCTTTAGCTCCTCTTCGTCCTCCTTTGTCACTGTTGTAACTGGTACCACCCCAGCAGGGAAGTCCAAGAAGTTATATAATATGTAATTACTAATGACCTCTGTACAGACAAAAAACACAGGGCACATTAAATGGCTACCCAGCTCTCTTGAGCAACTTGCAATGATTAACAGTACAACGAAGACAGTACTTCGTAACTCTGATCACACATATCTCTTCCCCACTCTACAGATGAGAAAATTACCGTATTTGAAAAAACTGAAGCCAATCTCAAGCAACTAAAAATGTTCAGACACAGAAGGTTTCATGTTTACAGTGTTATGTGCTGTCTGTAACTTTCTGCTCTTTAAAAGGACACTCAAAACAATTTTATTCTAGAGGCTAAATAATAATAATAATAATAATAATAATAATAATAATAATAATAATAATAATAATAATAATAATAATAATAATAATAATAATAATAATAATAATAATAATAAAGTTGGAAGGGACCTTGGAGGTCATCTAGTCCAACCCCTGCTAAGGCAGGAAACCCTATACCATTTCAGATAAATGGCTGTCCAATCTCTTCTTAAAAACTTCCAGTGTTGGAGCATTCACCGCTTCTGGAGGCAGGTTGTTCCACTGGTTAATTGGATGCTGATGATCATCTGACTACCTTAGAAACTGTATTGTTAAATTAGATTCCCAAAGTCTACAATCTATTTAAGAAGAATTTTAGAAATACTGTCTGCACTGTCACAAAAATTGTAGTTATGTATTCTCAGAAGAATGAACGGTTATTAGTTTGTGAAGGCTGATCGAATGACCCAAGACACAAGGCCAAGGCAACAAAGGAATGACTCAAGAAGAAGCACATTAAGGTCCTGGGGTGGCCTAGCCAGTCTCCAGACCTTAATCCCATAGAAAACCTGTGGAGGGAAGGAGCTGAAGATTCGAGCTGCCAAACGTCAGCCTCGAAACCTTAATGACTTGGAGAGGATCTGCAAGAAGGAGTGGGACAAAATCCCTCCTGAGATGTGTGCAAACCTGGTGGCCAACTACAAGAAACATCTGACCTCTGTAATTGCCAACAAGAGTTTTGCCACCAAGTACTAAGACATGTTTTACAAAGGGGTCAAATACTTCTTTCACTCATTAAAATGCAAATCAATTTATAACTTTTTTGAAATGCATTTTTCTAGATTTTTGTCGTTGTTATTCTGTCTCTCATTGCTAAAAGAAACCTACCATTAAAATTATAGACTGATCATTTCTTTGTCAATGGACAAATGTACAAAATCAGCAAATACTTTTTCCCCTCACTGTATAAGCCACGATGGAATGTAGCAAGATCCATAACAGGAATATATTAGGGTTGTGAAATGCTTCAGATTCAAAACTGCAAGCTCCTTAAAGCAGCCACCCCTTTTCCTAGGCACAGTACAGCCATAGAAAAGGTGCATTCGGTTCAAAGAGTTGCAAATAAGCATCATAGTTGTACCCCCTTTGCATCACCCCATGAATTTTTTGTCCAACATCAAAGCACATCAGAGCCCTAGGATTTACTCACATGTGGTTAAAAAAGAATAGGACTCACCATGGGATCTAAAGGATAACAATGTGCTTTTTAAAACTCAGTTTTCCAAGTTTTTTTTTTTTAAGTACCTGGTAGACTTCCAGAAGACCCACTCTTAAAAGCAGGACCCATAGTAGGACAAAGCAGTACATCCAGTTCCAGTTGTTTCCATTCTTCAGTGAATTTTCTGCAGTATTCCTAATGATAAGAGAGGGATTTACATATCACGGCTACCTTTATTCTTCAATGAATAAAACCTGGCATCCAGAAATACAGCAGCATCTGATAAGTACAAGAGGACAGATAGCACAGCAAAGGTTTTGAGTTGCTATTCTTTGAGCAACGACTTTATGAATGAACACCATGTATCCAGTCTCCTGGGAATTAAGTGTAAATGTATTTTCTTTCTTTCAACCCTTAAATCAGACTGTTTTAAAATGTAAAATAGCTTCCTTAGATTTGAACTGTTAACTGAGGCAAAATTAACAAAATCTTAAAGCAAAAATCTACCTGATCCCAGGCTTCCCTTCTGAAAATACTGAGTCCAAAATTTGGTCTTTTTCTCCCCATCTCCACAGTAAAAGACAAACTGCACTGTGGCGCTGGATAGAAAATCCCCTCCCCCCAATATTACCAACTCAACAGTGGATTCCCTTACAAGAAATGCTAAATTTAATAAGGCAGGGAATGGCCTCAGTGTGATAACCTGAGAGAGATGAGGCTACCAGATTATCCCATGGCCTGACTTGCAATACAATAGCATTTTATGCTCTTTTTCTAGAACAAAAAATATTTTCCTGATTTATTGTTCAACTAGGAAACACATGGTGTTACCAAATAAGTATTTATCCAATACATTCTTGAGAATGCTAAACTGCGCAGATAGTAATTGTTTAATGACTGCTCTGTTTAGCAACTATTCACAATTGCAACGTATAAGTACAAACTTATACTTATAGCTGTTGTAGAATCTCAAAAGCCACGTGATCAAACTTCAGTTGTTCTGCAATTGGAAAACTGGCAGGCATTTGTGACAGTCACAGTGTCCTGTGGTCACACAATTGTCATTTGTGCCCTTCAGAGTTGGCTTCCAACAAGCAGAGTCAATGGGGAAGCCAGCACTGAAATTATAAGTCACGGCCATTTGATGTCTTAGTTAACCACTTGGGGTGATTCACTTATCAACCACAGTGGGGATGATGAAAGTCCAGCTCATCCATGTGATCTTTCGGTTAATGACTATGCCACTTAAGTCATGGAGTTTCTGGTCCCAGTAGTGGTTGTAAAGTGAGGACTATCTGTCACACAGAAAATTTCATTGAGCAACAACATGAGTACAAGAAAAATAAACAGGTCTATCTATGTAGCTGTATAGTAAGACACGAGAAATGCGCAAGTTATAATCTCATCCTCTATTTCAGCTTCTGCTCTTCCCCTGCAAAAGATATTCTGCAGACACCACAAATCTTTGCTCACAAGCATCTGATATCCAACTTAAAACAATTATTTAAAGGAAAGAATAGTTTCCCAATCTGGAAATGTCTGTTCTTCATTTTGAAATATCCATAAAGGCAGCATTCGCAACAAGGCCATCTTTACTGATTTAGCATCCTCCAAATATATTGGATTTTAGTTTCCAACACCCCTATTCAAAAATGGCCAATGGCTAAAGAGAAAGGGAGGTAGAGAAGTCTAACATAACTGGGAGGCATCAGACTATAGAAGAATGATCTCAAGACTTACTGGGTTTTCCTAGTATGTAATACTTTTTTAATGGTTGCTTTAAATCTGTGGTCTGAAGTTGAAAAAGACCATGCTATTTTCTCTAATGCCTCAGAAAATATTTACACATACAAGATTTTTATGCAGTTTTGACAAATTCTAAAAGAAAATTTACCTCAATTTCCGTGTGGTCTTTCCAGAGTTCTTTTACAGACCTAAAAAGTCAAAGAAAATAAATGAACTGCAGATGCATGGAATTGGTTGCCTATGTTCATGACCTGTAATAGCTTTCCCCAACCTGGGGTTATACAGCTATGCTGATTTAATTCCTCTGGGCAGAAGTCTGATTAGGCACAGGACTAGGGGAACATTTTGTATATTAATGCCAGTAAAGTTATCACTTTAACTGTTCCTGAGATCATCAATATGGAGATCAAGAAATATTTGTAAAAAGCATCAGTGGAAAGAAAATGTAATTTTTAAAAAAATCCCTTCTGGTAAACATAAATCCTCCTATATTGTATATACATCTTTCTTTTTTTTTGCTATTACCCCAAATTATTTCCCCTTGTAAGTTGGTATGAGAAGAGGAATGACTGAAAAAAAATCAAACTAAGATGGATTAAGCAATATTCCCCAACCCACAATGTTCTCCTTCTGCCCATATTTAGCCTATAAAGTCAAAAGGAATGGTATTTGAAAGGACAATATATGGAAAAATATATGAAAGTACAAGAAATATTTTAGGAAACGTCAAAGGAACCATGGATCTGATCCAAAAATAACTGCTGACTGGAATTGTTGGCTTTAACAGTATATTATGGATGGTGAAATTAATGGAATTGGATGATGACAAAACTAACTACTTTGATTAAAGAAAAGACTTTGTCTAGTTTGTTTCTACACGGAAACAACTTTTGGACTTTTTGCTTGAGAGTGAAAGAAATGCTATATTAATTTTGGGATTTTATCAACGATGGAAGGTTTTTTACATCCAAACTTGGTAGACTTTGAAAAAATTTGGACATATAGAGATATTCTAAATACTGATGGGACTTTAAGATCGAGACAAGAATTGAAAAATCTGGAAAATCAGGAAAATCAACCTGTCGTGGTGGGCACATCTATAGATGCAAAATAGATATGAAAAAGACGTGAAAATGCATGGGTTTTATAAAGAACAAACTGTAGTTGATAAGATATTGTTAATTTCTGATGAGAAATTAATTAAGAAAATGTATAATTTTTTGTTAATTTTGGAGATGGAAAGTGAACAAGTTAAAGAAACAATGACAAGGTGGGCAGAAAACTTTGGTTATAACATAGAACTAGAAAAATGGCAAAAATTATGGGAGAGAAACTATAAATTGACAATGTCAACCTCGTATAAAGAAAATTTATATAAAATGTTTTATAGATGGCACTTGCCACCAGCAAGATTAGCAAAAATGTTTAAAAATATGTCAGATAGATGTTGGAAATGTAAACATAATTTAGGGACGTATTATCATATTTGGTGGACATGTGGTAAAGCAAAGGCTTATTGGAAAAAGATACATGTTTGGTTAGAAAAAATGTTGGGAAAACATGGGGAATTTAAACCTGAACCTTTTTTTAACTAAGTATAATGCCAGAAAAGACTAATAAACAAAGTTTATATTTGGCTTTCCACGTCATAACAGCAGCAAGAATAGTCTTCGTGCAATATTGGAAAAATGAAGTAGTACCACCAGAGGAAGAAGTAATTAAAAAAATATTGGAATGCGCAGAGATGGACAGATTAACTATGAGATTGAAATATAAAGAAGAAATAGAATACTACCAAATCTGGGAGCTATTTTACAAATGGTTAGAGGAAAGAACCAAGGATTAGGAATTGATTATGTATTAGCGTTTTTGAATCCAGACAGCACGCTGGTTGAAAAATTAACATATGTGTGTAAGAGAAAAACTAATAAAATTCTTATAAAAAAATAATTTGGGGATTTGACAACTAGAATTGTTTATGGAAATACTGTGCATTATTGAATTTAAGATCAAAAGATTAATGTATTTTATATTTGTAACTGTATTGAAGAAAGTCAGAGGTTATTCTGTTTTTATTTTCTTTCTCCTCCTTTTTCCTTTATCCCTTGTAATTTGCTCCTCCCTATTTTATTTCCAATTGTGTCTGTGTGTCTACGTATAATTCTTTATAGAAATTTAATAAAGCATAATTAAAAACAGTATTTTATGGAGTCTTTATAATTTTAAGAACATGTTTCTAGTATTCACTATAGCAGAGAACAATTAAAACGAACACATAGAAAACTACTGAAAATGCAGGGTTAGCAAAATATTCACAAAATGGGCACTCCTGCAAATTTTTTCATGTTCTAAGTGCTAAACAATAGATTCAAAATAATGTAAAGTTATTCTGTGACACCCCAGAGCTTTTACACATTTTAAGAAACAAAATGTAGCATTAATTTTGGGATATATGGGAGCAATTCATTCTAGCTAGTTCTGCACATACATAATCTCTAAAACTGGTACTCTACAGTTATACTGTAGTTCTTTGGGATCACATGCAAAACATAGATCCTTGTTTTATGTTGAACTACTGCTGGAAAACCTTATTTCAGGTGCAATAATTTCTGCTTGGTTAAAATTTATTTATTTATTTATTATTTAAATTTATATACCGCCCTATCTCCCTTACGGGACTCAGGGCGGTGAACAGGCAATAGTAAAAATCACAATAAATATTGAATAAAAAGCCTGCTCTAAAATACCCCATATAAAACCCCTAGCAAAGCCCAATCAAAACTACGCCAGGCCGGCCGCGTGGAATAGATGGGTTTTCAAGGCTCGGCGGAAGAGGCGCAGGTCCGTAGTTGTACGTAGGTCGGGGGGTAGGTCATTCCAGAGGGCAGGAGCTGCCACAGAGAAGGCTCTCCCCCTGGGGGTCGCCAGCTGGCATTGACTGGCGGACGGCACCCTAAGGAGGCCCTCTCTGTGGGAGCGGACTGGTCGAAGGGAGATATTTGGTAGGAGGCGGTCTTGCAAATACCTAGGTCCATTGCCATGGAGCGCTTTAAAAGTTGTTACTAACACCTTGAAGCGCACCCGGAAGGCCACCAGCAGCCAGTGCAGCTCGCGCAGGAGAGGTGTTACATGGGAGTATCTAGAGGCCCCCAAAATCCCCCG